>NW_027315857.1:10070840-10210840 GCF_026437365.1 Eucyclogobius newberryi
CTGCGCGGCAGGTAAAGCCTCTGCGCGGCAGGTAAAGACTCTGCGCGGCAGGTAAAGACTGCGCGGAAGGTAAAGCCTCTGCGCGGCAGGTAAAAACTCTGCGCGGAAGGTAAAGTCTCTGCGCGGCAGGTAAAGCCTCTGCGCTGCAGGTAAAGCCTCTGCGCGGCAGGTAAAGACTCTGCGCTGCAGGTAAAGCCTCTGCGCTGCAGGTAAAGCCTCCGCGCGGCAGGTAAAGACTCTGCGCGGCAGGTAAAGCCTCTGCGCGGAAGGTAAAGTCTTTGCGCGGCAGGTAAAGCCTCTGAGCTGCAGGTAAAGCCTCTGCGCGGCAGGTAAAGACTCTGCGCTGCAGGTAAAGTCTCTGCGCGGCAGGTAAAGACTGCGCGGCAGGTAAAGACTGCGCGGCAGGTAAAGACTGCGCGGCAGGTAAAGCCTCTCTTACCGATCCTTAATATTGGGTCGAAAAAAATCTTCAGGGGTTAAAAATTGGAAACAACCTATGATTAAAGCTACGGCCCTTGTAAGACTGTAAAAGTCCAACCTTTAATAAAGTAAATATATGAGGCAACTAACTATAATTTTGCTAACTGATCAGTCTAGCAATTTTTCTTTTGATTAATTCATTGTTTGGAACACAAAAGTCCCATGATGAAAAACAGCCTGTGTAGTCTGCGTATGTATTTATTACTCCTATATTACCATGTAATACTATTGATGATTCATGATCCATCTGTTTATCACAAGCAAAGCCAGGTTCTGATTCAAGTTTGACTTTAAATAGTTTGGTTCCATGAAACTTTCTGCCCAAACTTACACCAAGAGCTGGAAGAGCAGTTTAAGCAACGGTTCAAACGGCTCTCTCACTTATGGTTATGGTTAATCAAACTTTCAGACACTTTTTGCCCTCTAGCATTCATCCAAACTTATTTCATATTTTAACAGAGAAGTTACAGGAATATGCACCCACTGGACTACAAATCATTAAAAATGTCCATAATTCAATAAAAAATACATTTGTTTCATCATCATCGTACATGATGGATGTTCACTACTGGACAGAAAAATCAATCACATGTGGAAAAGCAGTATTTAAAGGTGCCACAACATGCTTTTTTCACGCTTCGTAGTCTATCCTAAGTGTATAATTGATAATAATAAGTGTTGTGCAACATCCTTAACATAATAGTTAAGAAATATCACCCAGACCTTGGACCCCCTCACCAACCCGGAAATGCAGACGGCTTGTTTGATATTCGCCCCCACCCTTGTGAAGAGCGATCTGGCTCCCCCGCCCAACCCGTGACGTAGTCTCAGAGCGCGTGTGTGCCCCGCCCACCCGTGACGTAGTCTCAGAGAGCGTGTGTGCCCCGCCCACCCGTGACGTAGTCTCAGAGAGCGTGTGTGCCCCGCCCACCCGTGACGTAGTCTCAGAGAGAGCGTGTGTCCCCCACAGCTGTCAGCTCCGCGCTGCGCCGCTCCTGCCGCGCGAATGAGTGAGAAACGATAGAACTTCAGATCAACACTACTTTGAGACTAAATAAATCTGGTGTTTATTCTACAGCGTGCGCAGAACAGATAGATCTATATATATAAATAAAAGTCTTATGTCCATCGCGCTCTTATTTCCTGGTTTTTCGGTATCGGATAGAACTTCTCTCCGTTTATTTTCCCGGTTGCTGCATCAACTGCCACATAAACCTTCATCAAGAGTGCGATATCATTAATGACGTTTTGTGCCTCTTTGAACCGTGTTTCGTTGTAAATCGAAGCAGAAAAACTCCTGGGCTTGTATGGGGAGACAGCCGCGCGGAGCCGGGGGGAAGGGGGCGGGAGGCAGCAGGCGGGAGGGGGAGGCGGGTGGAGAGGGGGGATGATGACGCGTGCCTGTGGTTATGACGCGGTCCTGTGAACACCCCCCGTCAGTTTGGAGATTCGAGGAAAGGAGATAGTCTGTACTATAGCTAAACACTGCGGGAATCAATCAATAAACACTCTGGGAACATGAAGCACAAATAGCAATGTAAGAAGGTTAAAAGCTCTGAAAAGTCGATTTTGCATGTTATGGGACCTTTAAAGATTGAACAGAGTACCTTTAGTAAACAGCAGAACAGTATAGGAGTTTTGTGAGCTTTTTCGAGTACTACACTTATTTTTAATGTTGCACGAGGCATGTCTTTGGTAAGAATGTCCTTACACCAAATCCAAAGTACAGCATCATTTCTACCATAGGCACCTCTTCAACAGCAATAAAATGCATTTCCAACATCTGAAAAATGTGAACCCCGTCTTTCACTTTCACCAACTAAAAGTCGTCTTTCTCTGTATTGCATCATTGATAGTGTATTTTTCATTTTGCCCAGTCTTTGTGCTCGGTCGTTTCCCCCGTGAAGAAGAGACATAATTGAATTCCAGGGGTGAGGCAGGTCTTCTCTGTTTGGCCATGTTTGTTACTGCGAATGAGATATGAGCGCTGACAGTGATAAGTGCTAATTGAACGCTTCTGTCAGAGTGATGGGGCAGTCGGGCGGTCAGGAGCTGCATAAATACACATAAATAAAATCCGCTGTTTAAGCAACGCATTTTTGACCCAATGGACTCTCTTGCCGTCAATCAAAACCGTAAGAAACTGGTTGAAGATTTGTAACAACAAGAAATATAGGCTATATATACAAAAATGAAACAGGAAAGCAAATGTAAAATGTGAAATTATCTTTGATTAAAAGATCTATAAAGCAAATTGAATGGAAGTATCTTCATTTTTATTAATTTACAAACTTCAGTCATGTACTATAACTGTAAGGTTTGTTGAAATCATAAACTTCATTTCAGTCATAAAGTTCATTTTCTACCAACAAAATATGCAAGTTTAATTAAAAACATATTTGAATGTTTCAGGCATAAAACATCTCACGGTCGTGTCCAATTCATATTTATTTTATTTTGAAAATCATTGTAAAATGCCAAGGGGACCGGGCCAAAGTTTGTAAAATTGTGCTTCAGGAGTGAAATGTGTAAATATTCCCACTTTTTAAAAATCAATGGGTATCAATGGGTCTATCGTCCTTGGCAACCTCTGACAATCATTGATTTTTTCCCCTAAATAATGATCTATATTTTAAATCAAACCTAACATTCCCTCATTCAAGACTTCAGGAGTTTTCCATCCCATCAACTATCCATCGTCCGCCCATCATTTATTACACATTATGCAACACAAGATTTTACAACAGACCGGCTGAGATTGCCTTTTCCTTGCTGCATAGGTAGAACTTTTTTCCGCCTTCTTGATCTAATTAAGTCTTGAGTAATTGCTGCAAGCCTCCCTTTCTTCCCTGTAATTAAAACAGGGCTTCCCGCTTCCCTTTGGTTTGATCATTGTCTATCATCCTGGCTTTGAAGAGATGGGAGGAGATAGAGGGAGCGATGGAGGCATCCATTAGGGCGGGGCGCAGAGGTGACGGCTGAAGCTCGCACAAGGGCTGTACAGACAAAAGATGGATAGATCAGAGAAAAGGCACATCAGCGAGAAGAGAGCAAAGATTTAAAGCTCTCTTTTTTTGCGAATGGGAGCTGGAGATACAGGCGGATAATGCTATTATTCAAGTGGTTCTCAAAGAGTGGTGCGGGTGCATCTACTGGTACTCAAAAGTTATGTGGAGATGTATTGCTTTTGTTGTTTACTGGCTTTGATTGGACAGTGGGGGGGTCCTGGTTTGACAGATAAGACATTAAGACATCGGGATCTTTAAAGGTGTTGGCAAAGTTTTAAACAATACTATTTTAATACTAATAAATAATAAAATAAATAATGAATAAATAATACAAGTTTTAAACAATACCATTTTAATACTAATAAATAATAAAATAAATAATGAATAAATAATACAAGTTTTAAACAATACCATTTTAATACTAATAAATAATAAAATAAATAATACAAGTTTTAAACAATACCATTTTAATACTAATAAATAATAAAATAAATAATGAATAAATAATACAAGTTTTAAACAATACCATTTTAATACTAATAAATAATAAAATAAATAATTAATAAATAATACAAGTTTTAAACAATACCATTTTAATACTAATAAATAATAAAATAAATAATGAATAAATAATACAAGTTTTAAACAATACCATTTTAATACTAATAAATAATAAAATAAATAATACAAGTTTTAAACAATACCATTTTAATACTAATAAATAATAAAATAAATAATGAATAAATAATACAAGTTTTAAACAATACCATTTTAATACTAATAAATAATAAAATAAATAATTAATAAATAATACAAGTTTTAAACAATACCATTTTAATACTAATAAATAATAAAATAAATAATAAATAAATAATACAAGTTTTAAACAATACCATTTCCCCCCCACGTGTGGACAATAAAGGAATATATTATCTTATCATTAACACCAGAGAAATGGCCATGGTAAGGGAAATGATCTCGCGATTTAAAGCTGGAATACCTGATTATTCAAAATGCGAAAGAAGGAAATACGTGTTTGAATCTATCCAACTCGTCTTTGTATTCTCTTTGTAAACTCTTTGTATTCACATGCATTTGGCTCTTACTTCTGTACTTTAGTATTAGCTGCAGACAAATGCGCAGGTCTCCTTTTGTGACCAACTGCTGTTTTTACAATATTATACTCACATATTTGAAAGCCCAGCTATAATCTCGAAATATTTTCATCAGAGGTGGCAAGTAACAAAGTATCTGTACTTCATTACTATGCTCAAGTCGATTCTTTTGTGTAGCTGTACTTCATTTTTTACTTCTACTATTTCTTACTTTTTAATGTATCTGGGTCCAAAGACAGAAACAGGAGAATGAGTCTTTTTACTTTACTATATTTAATCTTCATAATTTGTTAACAAGCTAAATGTTGAAACAAATCTAAATTTCTCATCTCATTGAGTTAATTGTAATCAATTCATTTTAAGGCCAGTGGCGTGAGGTCAGGGCCATCAAGACCAGCAGTGACGGACCAATAAAATCTCAAATTACTGTGAGTCACAACAATTTTTAAATAGGTCCAAAATGTGTCCAAATAAGCCAGTTTTCCCCTCACTTCTGCTGCTGAAGCTTAGCATGAAGCCACCGTGTCTTTTAGTGGCCGCTACAGGCCGCTGAACAGTACTGCGGGAAGCTTGGTTCCTCTTCTCCCACAGCGGTGCAGTCTGTGGCCGGTTCATGCTCCGCTCTCTAACACGAGCTTTTAGAACCAGAGCCGACTGCAGCAGCTTCTTTTATCGGCCGGCACATGTGAGGACAGCACCGCCTCAAACCCATGGACCACGCTGAATAAACCTGTGGGAATCTATGATGTTTGCTGATTGTGCCTAACCTGAGCAAAGGCTTGGTTCACGTTTCTAATGATTAAATGTTAGTTAGAAATACAGGCAGTCATTTAAGAACGTAGAGCGTTCATTTGTGTAATGAATTGATTGGTGAAGTGAGCTTATTTACTCCATTCAGCAGTTCTTATAGCTACAGGAGTTTAGCTCAGCAGGATAGATTTTCTTTTTTCACGTTTGTTTGCAAATGTTATCCACTAAATACGGATGAACACTAAACGCAAGAAATGAATAAAGCCTATTTGTACCTCGATGGTTATGTATTTACAACCTTATCCCAGATCAAGTACATTTTTACTGTCAATTATTTGTCATTGGAACAAAAATGCACAAAAGAAAAGAAAGTTTGGGAACTAACATTCAAATACTTTATCATTCTCAACATACAGTAGATCTGGTGACGCTAACGCTGCATGTGTCACTTGCTTCTATTTCATTCACATCATTTGAATAACCTCCATGATATTATTACTTATATTACCAAAAATGACTTTGCTTGGCTTGAAAGCACCATTGTTTTCATTTTTAATTGTTCCTTCGTGAGTCGCATTTCGCCAGTGTCATTGTTGTGCGTTGCCTGGCGGAGTATTTGGGATAAAATGAAGACGACACAAAGGGATTGCTGGTGCTTGTCCTTCCTTCCTTCCTTCCTTCCTTTCTTCCTTTCTTTCTTTCTTCCCTTCCTTCCTTGCCTGTCAGTCAGTGTCTGGCGGAGGAGAGAGGGGGGAGCGGAGGAGAAGAGAGCCCAGCTAACAGGAGCCATCGCTGGGCAGTCATGGCGGAGACATCCCCCCTCTCACGGAGATCCATTCCAGCCGTCAATCACCCGCACAACCGCACACACAGGCCCGCCGCTGTCTGCTGCAGAGGAATCCTAATGCCAACGCAGACGTTCAAGACTGCCTTTATTAATTCAAGGAGTTTAATAATGCATTTTGAGAAGATAAAAAGAGGAGAAATTAGGACAGCGTGGAGCTGTAATTAAGTGAAGATAGAGGGCTTTATTGTACAGGGGGAATTGTTTTGTTTTGTTTTGTTTGTTTGTTTGTTTGTTTGTTTGTCTGTTTGTCCGTCATTCTAGATTTTCCAATATTGTATCTAAATTGACTAATGGAGTTCCTGAGTCACAATTCAGTGATTATAGACTTGATTTTGAATGGATTGAAAGTGTTAGCACTACATTACATGCAGAATTTGCAACATATACTATGTTAAAACTATGTCAAACTAAGGCGTTTTGAATATACAGCACAATTAAGTCTGAATCCTTTTTCCCCATTTACTGT
Source organism: Eucyclogobius newberryi (assembly GCF_026437365.1). NCBI lineage: Eukaryota > Metazoa > Chordata > Actinopteri > Gobiiformes > Gobiidae > Eucyclogobius > Eucyclogobius newberryi. Next base: position 10,077,507 of record NW_027315857.1, read on the forward strand.
GTGGCATGATTGTGGCATAATTGTGTAAAAGTAAAAGTGTGTAGAATCCCTGAATAATAGACAATATATGACCAGTATGTTTATGCATATGTTATCTGGACTGTACAAACTCCAAAACACATAACATCAAAGACAGAGTGACATTATTAAATCAAAATGTAAAAAAATTATATAAAAAAAAAACAAAAACATATAAGAACCCATTGAGACCGAAACCTCTTTTTCAGACCTGAGGCAAAGTAAAGCTATAACAGCGCACACATTTGAAATCATTACACATTTAAAAAACACTGAAGAAAAGAAAATCTAGATAAAATAAATAAATAATTTAATTTGGTTTGGTTAATCCCATTGTCACATCTTCCGAAGAGGAAGCAGAGACTGAGGACTCGGAGGCTGCCTAACCATGTGCTCTCAACTGGAGGAAGGTGGCTTGCTCTCTCCAGGTGGGTGGGGTGTCCTTACCCCAAGTGGAGGAGTTCAAGTATCTCGGGGTCTTGTTCACGAGTGAGGGAAGGATGGAGCGTGAGATTGACCGGTTGGATCGGTGCAGCGGCTGCAGTGACTGTTGTGGTGAAGAAGGAGCTGAGTCAAAAGACAAAGCTCTCAATTTACCAGTCAATTTATGTTCCTGCCCTCACCTATGGTCATGAGCTTTGGGTAGTGACCGAAAGGACAAGATCGCGGATACAAGCGGTCGAAATGAGCTGGGCGCTCCTTTAGAGATAAGGTGAGGAGCGCAGTCACACGGGGGGAGCTCGGAGTAGAGCCGCTGCTCCTCCATGTCGAGAGGAGCCAGCTGAGGTGGCTCGGGCATCTGTTCCGGATGCCTCCTGGGCACCTCCCTGGGGAGGTGTTCCGGGCATGTACCACCGGGAAGAGGTGGAAGACCCAGGACCTCAGGATCCCCCCGGAGGAGTTGGAGGAAGTGTCTAGGAAGAGAGAAGTCTGTGAGTCCCTACTTAGTCTGCTGCCCCCGCGACCCGGCCCCGGATAAGCAGAAGAAGATGGATGGAAACTACTCGTTAGTGACAGCCCTAATATTGTACAAAAATCAGATAAGAAGACGTGGAGGAGAACAAAGTAGTCCAACAGCCCAAATGTATTTAAGGATGCTTACTGCGGGCTACATGCTACTTCTGTGCTAGCATTGCCAGCTGTATTTTAACATCTCCAGAACAATCCATTTCTGAGGCCAACAATCTATTAAGACTCAATTGTTACTTGAATTATTTGTGCTTGAGATACACAACACAAGAGGAAACATCTTAAAAGAGAGTGTTTCCCATTGAGTCTTTTTCCCTCCACCGTGACGCTCTGCCGTTTCCTGGATCCAACACCAGAGTGCTCCTTTGACAAAGACGTTCCGCGCTGATTACACCAGAGCTTTATATGGAATGACAGAAAAAAGAGACGACATTGAATGCGTTAGCTGAAGATCTGGGATTGATTCATGCGTGTAATCTGCCTTTTGACATATAAATATACAGTTTCCTTGTACATTTCTATATAGATAGTTGTTTTTGCATAAACTCCTGTGCAATTGTAGTGTTGTGAGTGCAGTTTTGGTCAAATACATAGAGATACTTCATGTTTTTGAGAGATTTTGAAGCCTTTTTAGTCTAATTAATCGATCGGCCGGGCATCAAGAAATCCTTAATGGACCAGAGTGCAGCCTTGGATTATCAGTAACTTCACCTGCAAGACCGAACGCTCTCCAGATCCACGTCGATGACAGTGCCGTACTCTTTCTTTGCCTTGGTTCGAAAGCCAAACCCTTCTGCTCTTTCTTCTGAGGTCCACGTTAATTACTTCTCCTAACTTCTCCTTGAACGGAGTTTGCTCAGCTCATATGCATAATTCACGAGTGCGTCTCTAATGCATTATCCCTGTCATGCCCTGTGCGCTACACCTTCACATACAAAGTGTTCCAGAGCCATTCCCCTCTCACCGCACACTTAAACCTGTGCAGATCACTCCTCACCTGCTGCACAACGTCTTTCCATGCAGTGTCGGGACGAAAAATATATTCACACATCAAATATGCAAAGCAGGTTTTCACGGAATTTGAAATAGAATCAAATAGCGCATCTGAAATGATTAAGTGCTAGTTCAGAACTACAGTAGAACAGACAGGTTTGGATGTAGTAATTGATTTGATGGTGTTATTACAGGAACTGAGAAGTGTTATGTATATTTTGGGATGAAACTGTGGAAATAAAATGCAAATATAGCCGCAAGCGGCAATGATCGGCCCTCGCCACGCCGCCGCCACACCGCCGCCACGCCTTTTATTACGCCTACTGCTGAATCTGTGACGCTGTCACATCTTCTCCCCTTTGTTTTACCATCAAAAAGCTATTTTATTTTGAATTCTTGGCAAAATGTGCGGCTTTGCCGCACAGACACAGTGACTCTTTGAATGAAAATGTGGATAACTTTTGATGGTCCTGAAGATGAGTCTCACCAAATTTCAGGTTAATAGGGCTGACGCCCTGAGGGGGAGGAGTTTGTGAAAGTCTAAAGTGTAAACATGTTCTGGCAATTTCCCCATTGGAATAACATGAAAGGTTTGGGTCATCGTTACGGCAACGCCATAACAATTATGACATGGGTCTCATTGACTTTTTTGATGGGGATGCTAAAATTGAGTTGTGTGTCAAATTTCAGATAATTTCGCAAAACTAAACATTTAACCTCCATATAAAATCTATAGGGGGCGCTGTCGGGCCAAATTAATTAATTTCACTTCAAGTAGGTTTAGGGCAAAGAGTTTAACAACTGATTCTAATTTGATGCAATTCGGACTTTATCTGCGCAAACGGCAGAAATTTTAAATATGGGAGATTTCTGAAATTTTAGTTACAGTTTGCGGCTTCGCCGCACAGAGACCGTGAGAGGTATCAATGTAATTTGGATAACTTTTGATGTCCCACTCCTCAGTAGCATTTTCACCAAATTTCAGCTTTTTAGGGCCAACGCCCTGGGAGGAGTTCGTAAAAGTACGACGTTTGGAAAAACTCCGAAGTCATGTTTAGCCATTTTTGAAGCAATATGGCCGACATTTGGTTGGGCGGACGGCATTGCCGTAATAATATTTTTTACTTCTCTTGTCACCATCTACCTCTGCGCCAAATTTCATGATTCTACGATCAGATTTTTTTTGGGTCATTTCCCATCTCTCAATGCATTTTTGGTACATTTGGTGGCGCTGACGTGCCAATTTTTTTATTTTAGAAAAGGGAAATAGCCAGAATGTAGAGAGGCACGATTTTTAGAGGTGTGCAAATTTTTGTGACTTTTCGTCAATGTTCACTGGGTGAAAAATAGGGGGGTTGGTCCCGAGAAGAAGAAGAAGAAGAAGAAGAAGAAGAAGAAGAATTAAAGCCGCAAGCGGCATCCAACGGCCCTCGCGGGCCGCCGGCCTTCCGACTCTGCGCTTTTGACTTGATAAAGATGGCGCCCTTACTGTGTTGAATTAAAAAAGAACTTGACAGACGGCGACACATTGGACATGGCCAATCCAGTGCAAATCAACACAAGTGTCAGTCAAATTTGCTGCGCCGCCGCACAGAGACCGTAGCACTTGGAATATAAATATGGATAACTTTTGGTGCCCCGCTTGTGTAGATGATATTTCCCAAAGTAAAGCTTGATCGAGCTATTGCCCACGGAGGAGTTCGTTAAAGTGTGAAGCGTAAATGTGAACATTTCATAGATTTAGCGTTTTTCCCATTTGTGACAGTATATTTGCGGCTCCACCGCACAGAGACCGTAACACTTAAAATCAAAATATGGATAACTTTTGATGCCCGGTTTGTGTAGATGATTTTCCCCAAATATGAACTTGATCGGGTATTCGCCCTAGGAGGAGTTCGTTAAAGTGTGAAGCGTAAAAATGTGGTCATTTTAGAGATTTCGCTGTTTTCCCATTTGTGACATATTTTTGCGGGTCCGCCACACAGAGACCGTAGCACTTAGAATCAAAATATGGATAAGTTTTGATGCCCCGCTTGTGTAGATGATATTCTCCAAATATGAACTTGATCGGACAATCGCCCTAGGAGGAGTTCGTTAAAGTGTGAAGCGTAAAAATGTGGTGATTTGAGCAATTCTATGATTTTCCCATAACGATAACATGGGATGTTTCTGTCATCGCTACGGTTACGCCGTACAAAATATGACTTTGGCTCTCATACTTTTGTGATCAGGATGGCAAATTAGAATTTTGTTCAAAATACCATGTCATTTGGAAAAACTCTATTGTTTATAGGCCACTCTGAAGGCCAAATAGTCAGAATTTTGGGAAACGTTTGCGGCTCCGTCGCACAGAGACCGTAAAAGCTATCCTTAAAATTTTGATAACTTTAGATGCCCCACTTGTCTAGAGGACGTACACCGATTTTGAGGTCGGTGGGCAAAACGCACTAGGAGGACTTCGTTAAAGTGTAAAACATAAAAATGTGGATATTCGAGAGATTTAGCGGTTTTCCCATAGGGATAACATGGGAGGTTTATGTCATCGCTACGACTACGCCGTAAAAATTAAGGCATTTGTCTGATTGGCTTTTTTGATCGCGACGCCAAAATAGAATTTTGGGTAAAGTTTAGAAAATTTTGGTAAAACTAATTTTTGACCTTCAATGTTAATTTAAAGGTCACTCTGTAGGGGGCGCTATCGCGCCCATTTCAATTTTGTCATCATAAACTGGTCCAAACTAGAAAGTTGAACAACTGATTCAAATTTGGTCCTAATCGGACTTGTTTTGATCAAATGGGAACAATTTTTAGATCTGCAATATCCCAAAATAAGTTGTCCAACTTTGCGGCTGCGCCGCACACAGACCGTAAAAGGTATCTCAAAAAATTGGATAACTTTAGATGCCCCACTTGTCCAGAGGACGTCCGCCGATTTTGAAGTCGGTGGGCAAAACGCCCTAGGAGGAGTTCGTCAAAGTTTGACGTGAACAAAATGGCTAACACAGCGTGTTTTCATTTTCAAAGGAAGATGGCGGGCATAGGGTAATTCTGGGGGCGTGGCCACAATAATATTTGTTTTTTGTCCTCACAAGAGGAATGCGTGTTCCGAATTTCGTAGCTCTACGACAAAGTTGACCTCGGGGCGTCTCCCATAGGCGCAATGTATTTTGACTTTTGTCGGTGGCGCTGTCGCGCCATTTTTTAACGAAAAAAAAAATGGCCCAGAAAAAACAAAATTTTTCGCCGATTTTGAATTTTGGGTAACGTTTGGTGAGTTTTTGAGCATGTTCAGGGGGTCAAATTAGAGCTCAAAAAGCAGAAGAACAAGAAAAATAATAAAAATAATTAAAGCCGCAAGCGGCATCCAACGGCCCTCGCGGGCCGCCGGCCTTCCGACTCTGCGCTTTCGACTTGATAAAGATGGCGCCCTTATTGTGTCTTGAATTAAAAAAGAACTTGACAGACGGCGACACATTCGACATGGCCAATCCAGTGCAAATGAACACAAGTGTCAGTCAAATTTGCTGCGCCGCCGCACAGAGACCGTAGCACTTAGAATATAAATATGGATAACTTTTGATGCCGCGCTTGTGTAGATGATATTTCCCAAAGTAAAGCTTGATTGAGCTATTGCCCACGGAGGAGTTTGTTAAAGTGTGAAGCGTAAATTTGAACATTTCAAAGATTTGGCGTTTTCCCATTTGTGACAGTATATTTGCAGCTCCACGGCACAGAGACCGTAGCACTTAAAATCAAAATATGGATAACGTTTGATGCCCCGTTTGTGTAGATGATTTTCCCCAAACATGAGTTTGATCGGACAATCGCTCTGGGAGGAGTTCATTAAAGTGTGAAGCATAAAAATGTGGTCATTTTAGAGATATCGCGGTTTTCCCATTTCTGACATATATTTGCGGGTCCGCCACACAGAGACTGTAGCACTTAGAATCAAAATATGGATACGTTTTGATGCCCCAATTGTGTAGATGATATTCTCCAAATATGAACTTGATCGGACAATCGTCCTAGGAGGAGTTCATTAAAGTGTGAAGCGTAAAAATGTGGTGATTTGAGCGATTCTGCGATTTTTCCATAAGGATAACATGGGATGTTTCTGTCATCGCTACGGTTACGCCGTACAAAATATGACTTTGGCTCTCATACTTTTATGATCAGGATGGCAAATTAGAATTTTGTTCAAAATATCATGTCATTTGGAAAAACTATGTTGTTTATAGGCCACTCTGAAGGCCAAATAGTCAGAATTCTGGGAAACGTTTACGGCTCCGTAAATGTTATCCTTAAAATTTGGATAACTTTAGATGCCCCACTTGTCTAGAGGACGTACACCGATTTTGAGGTTGGTGGGCAAAACGCACTAGGAGGAGTTCGTTAAAGTGTAAAACATAAAAATGTGGTAATTTGAGAGATTTTGCGGTTTTCCCATAGGGATAACATGGGAGGTTTCTGTCATCGCTACGACTACGCCGTAAAAATTTAGGCATTTTTGTGTTTGGCTTTTGTGATCGGGACGGCAAAATAGAATTTTGGGTAAAGTTTAGACAATTTTGGTAAAACTAATTTTTGACCTTCAATGTTAATTTAAAGGTCACTCTGTAGGGGGCGCTATCGCGCCCATTTCAATTTTGTCAGCCTAAACTGGTCCAAACTAGAAAGTTTAACAACTGATTCAAATTTGGTCCTAATCGGACTGGTTTTGATCAAAAGGGAGCAATTTTTAGATCTGCAATATTCCAAAATAAGTTGTCCAACTTTGCGGCCGCGCCGCACACAGACCGTAAAAGGTATCTCAAAAAATTGAATAACTTTAGATGCCCCACTTGTCCAGAGGACGTCCGCCGATTTTGAAGTCGGTGGGCAAAACGCCCTAGGAGGAGTTCGTCAAAGTTTGACGTGAACAAAATGGCTAACACAGCTTGTTTTCATTTTCAAAGGAAGATGGCGGGCATAGGGTAAGTCTGGAGGCGTGGCCACAGTAATATTTTTTTTTTGTCCTCACGAGAGGAATGCGTGTCCCAAATTTCGTAGCTCTACGACAAAGTTGACCTCGGGGCGTCTCCCATAGGCGCAATGTATTTTGACTTTTGTCGGTGGCGCTGTCGCGCCATTTTTTAACGAAAAAAAAAATGGCCCAGAAAAAATCAAATTTTTCGCCGATTCTGAATTTTGGGCAAAGTTTGGTGAGTTTTTGAGCATGTTCAGGGGGTCAAATTAGAGCTCAAAAAGCAGAAGAACAAGAAAAATTAAAGCCGCAAGCGGCATCCAACGGCCCTCGCGGGCCGCCGGCCTTCCGACTCTGCTCTCTGCATTTTACAGAGATGGCGCTAACACAATTGTCTAAGAACTAAGACAGCGACACATTGGACATGTACAATGCTGTGCTTAACCAGTGCAAATGAACACAAATGTCGGTCAAATGTGCAGCTCCAGCGCACAGAGACCGTGACACTTGGAATAAAAAATGGATAACTTTTGATGCTCCGCTTGTGTAGATTATTTTTCCCAAATATGAGCTTGATCGAGCTATTGCCCACAGAGGAGTTCATTAAAGTGTGAAGCATAAATGTGAACATTTCAAGGATTTGGCGTTTTTCCCATTTGTGACAGTATATTTGCAGCTCCACGGCACAGAGACCGTAGCACTTAAAATCAAAATATGGATAACTTTTGATGCCCCATTTGTGTAGATGATTTCCCCAAATATGAGCTTGATCGGGCAATCGCCCTAGGAGGAGTTGGTGAAAGTGTGAAGCGTGAAAATGTGGTCATTTTGGAGATTTCGCTGTTTTCCCATTTCTGACATATATTTGCGGGTCCGCCACACAGAGACCGTAGCACTTAGAATCAAAATATGGATAAGTTTTGATGCCCCGCTTGTGTAGATGATTTTCCCCAAATATGAGCTTGATCGGACAATCGCCCTAGGAGGAGTTTGTTAAAGTGTGAAGTGTAAAAATGTGGTGATTTGAGCGATTCTACGATTTTCCCATAACGATAACATGGGATGTTTCTGTCAACGCTACGGTTACGCCGTACAAAATATGACTTTGGCTCTCATACTTGTATGATCAGGATGGCAAATTAGAATTTAGTGCAAAATGTCATGTCATTTGGAAAAACTCTATTGTTTATAGGCCACTCTGAAGGCCAAATAGTCAGAATTCTGGGAAACGTTTGCGGCTCCGTCGCACAGAGACCGTAAAAGTTATCCTTAAAATTTGGATAACTTTAGATGCACCACTTGTCTAGAGGACGTACACCGATTTTGAGGTTGGTGGGCAAAACGCACTAGGAGGAGTTCGTTGAAGTGTAAAACATAAAAATGTGGTAATTTGAGAGATTTTGCGGTTTTCCCATAGGGATAACATGGGAGGTTTCTGTCATCGCTACGACTACGCCGTAAAAATTTAGGAATTTTTGTGATTGGCTTTTGTGATCGGGACGGCAAAATAGAATTTTGGGTAAAGTTTAGACAATTTTGGTAAAACTAATTTTTGACCTTCAATGTTAATTTAAAGGTCACTCTGTAGGGGGCGCTATCGCGGCCATTTCAATTTTGTCAGCCTAAACTGGTCCAAACTAGAAAGTTTAACAACTGATTCAAATTTGGTCCTAATCGGACTGGTTTTGATCAAATGGGAGCAATTTTTAGATCTGCAATATTCCAAAATAAGTTGTCCAACTTTGCGGCTGCGCCGCACACAGACCGTTAAAGGTATCTCAAAAAATTGAATAACTTTAGATGCCCCACTTGTCCAGAGGACGTACGCCGATTTTGAAGTCGGTGGGCAAAACGCCCTAGGAGGAGTTCGTCAAAGTTTGACGTGAACAAAATGACTAACACAGCGTATTTTCATTTTCAAAGGAAGATGGCGGCCATAGGGTAAGTCTGGGGGCGTGGCCACAATGATTTTTTTTGTTCGTCCTCACGAGAGGAATGCGTGTCCCGAATTTCGTAGCTTTACGCCAAAGTTGACCTCGGGGCGTCTCCCATAGGCGCAATGTATTTTGACTTTTGTCGGTGGCGCTGTCGCGCCATTTTTTTACGAAAAAAAAATGGCCCAGAAAAAATCAAATTTTTCGCCGATTCTGAATTTTGGGCAAAGTTTGGTGAGTTTTTGAGCATGTTCAGGGGGTCAAATTAGAGATCAAAAAGCAGAAGAACAAGAAAAATAAAAATAATAATATTTTTAGCAAAAACAATATAGCCGTTTCCACTATAACAACAAATTATACATCGTTTGAAAGCTCTAAGCCTTCCCCATGCCGCCATGGGGTGGAATCATCATTACGAGCGCTTACGCGCTCGTCACTCCCTATTCCGTCGGGATGCCCCGCCCACTCCCCATAGACTTCCATTGATTTGAGCAGATACAAGCATGGCCCATGCCTGCGGCATGGATTCTCGCGTACGGGACGATGCCAGGAGGGTTTTTGGAGGAATGCAGCGCTTCGCGCTGCTGTTGTCAACAATTAGTGAATGGGCTACGCCCATTCACTAATTGTTGACTATTTCTGTCATAGCAGGAGTAAGTATGCATGATCCATGCCTTCGGCATGGGCTAGTTCACTGTACTTGCTTCGCGGTCGTCATCCCAATGTAAAGTGCTCGTTTAGTGCGAACTTTTGCACGGGCTTCGCCCGTTTACAACGGTAATGTTCCATTTTCCTACAACTAATTAGTATGCACGGGGCGTGCATGAGTGGAGGAGTGCGTTAGTGAGTGTTTGGAAGTGGGCGAGCGCTTCGCGCTCGATTTCGTAGCTCACTTTCGCAGCCGTGCTTCGCACGGCCTTACGAGATTAATAGGCCTCTCGCCAACTTGTGGCGCTCGGGCCCTAATTATAGGTAGCAGAGGTTCAGGTAAAATAAGCAACGTGTTAAGATGAGTCACTCTGTAAAGTATTGTTATATTATTTTTGTTGCTGTATCTTTGAGATATTCTAATTTCTGGACAGTTTTATAACAGTTTTATTTTAGGCTGATCATACTTTCTGAATGTATGATATATGCATTATTTTACTTACAGTATGAACGAAATGAGTCATTCTCTTGTGTAAAAACAGCAAAGCACTTTTCTTCTTTCCCGAGGATCATTATTTTATATTCTGGACATTTTAAATTGCACTATTGATCTGCGACTTCATAGAGAAACAAGACTTCTGGACCGTGCCGAGCTACAGTCCAGCTGAATTCACTGTGAAACACCAATTAAGAAAAAAAAAGAAGTAAAAAGTAGTTTAGTTCAATTAAGGTTCTTTTTAAACTATTCATACACATTCATAAGCACTAGTTATCTCTGTTTATGGGCATTTACTGGGCATATTTACGAGCATTACCACTTAGTATTGGAAATCATTTAAAGAAGATCTATTTGTGCTTTTGTCTTTTATATCGTTCTAATCTAATCGAATCCCCTTTACGCTACACCATCTTTGGAGAGCTGCTGTTCACAAAAGCGAGCAGAGGATTTTTTGTCATTTCTCAAAATGGCTTCGTGACGCAGCCGAATCCTACGTGTGTCACCGTTTCAGAAAATAAAATCGCAGAACGAAAGTTAGTGACGAGCAGTGGGCGTGACACGGTGAAGACCTGGACTGTCAGAGCAGCACTGGAGTCAGGTCCACAGGAGAATAAAGATTACTCAAATATGCATTAATCACTCTAAATACTCTTGGTGGTTATTAAATGAGACGGAAAATGATTATAATATGGTTCAAAGCTCCTAAAAGTACATTTCGTATGAATTTAAATGTAACTTTGAGAATGAAAAGCAACTATAACGCTGATTTAGCATGATACGTCCCCTTTAAATATAGTCTTATTCCTCGATATTACCTGCATGCTAATCCTCAAACACATTATATAAACCCTCCTACATCGCACAGTCTATACATTATGTAACGCGGCTTCAGCTTCAGCAGTTATTGTCACGACTTTGCGACTAACTTCCCCAAACCTGCACCACGCACAGCACGCTTATAGGTAATCCTCGCTGAGCTCATCATTGTGCACGCATCATCGTTCCCTACAACAAACTGCAATATCTATTCTGAATGTGGACATTTTCTCCTTCACTCCTTCATCCCGAGCGAGTGGTCCCAGAGCAGCTCTCAGACACGCAAACACACACACACACACGCAAACACACACACACGCACGCACGCACACACACACACACACACACACACGCACGCACGCACACACACACACACACACACACACACACACACACACAGCCTGTCCATAAGCTGCTCATGAATCCATTGTCTTGTTTCAGAAACGATTATGATGCTTAGGCAGTGTTGGGGGGAAACTAGGCTTTGTGTACCACCAGTTTAAGACATTAAAGTTGTTGTTATTACCATAAAGAAAATTATGATAATTTTTGTAGGTAATAACCACCTTGTAAATGTGATAAAGTGGTCAATATTTCAGCATATATAGTAGTGGGACGGGTTGTGATGTGTTTAGTCCTAGTTTAGAACTGATGTCTACAGTCTTTGGTTGAGTTCGTGTCCAAGTGCGGCAAAAAGATGAATTGCATGTAAAACGTCTGAAGCTGAACATCTGGCTGAGTGGTTAGCAATCCCGCCTGGTCTTTCATGTTCCTCCCTGTGTCTGGATGGGTGTTCTCTGGGCACTCCGGTTTCCTAACCTGGCTCACTCTGAATCGAGAGTACACATCCATCTGGAAAGGCCCTCGCTCAAAGCCGTTGCGAAAAGGTGTGAGGAATATGTGAAGCCGATTGGTCACAAGTGTCACGATGGCAGAACAAGCAGAGAGCGCTTTCCCTCCACAAATGCACACAAATAAAATATTCGTACATCCCATATTTCTGCACAAACAAAAAAAAGGCAGAGGTAAGTATGTTTCTGCTTCTATATTTGTTTGGTTTTGTTTGGGCGCTTCACCTTTGGCTTCAGTTCAAACCCCATAGCTCCCCCTGGTGGTTCGGGGTCTGCGGGCCAACAACAGGAGCTGGGCCAGATCGATGCTCGAGAATTTGTGAACTCATAACTATTGCGAGAATTCATCTTGCTGCTTAAGTTTCCCCCATCAACCCAAAATATGTACAATGGGTAACAAAGTCTAACACTAGCCTAGCTCAAGATCTGAAGATGTCTATTCATGAAGATTATTATTTATGCAGATTTATACTTCTGGATTTGACTTTGAGTTCAACAAAAGTGTGTAAGATACTTTTACTTTTTTACTGAAATATATTTACTTTATATATATGTTTACCCATGTAGATTTGTATGATGCTTTAGATTTATTGTATTTATTGTATTTATTGTATTTATTTTATTTATTTTATTTATTTTATTTATTTTATTTATTTTATTTATTTTATTTATTTTATTTATTTATTTTATTTCATTTTATTTCATTTTATTTCATTTTATTCATTTTGTTCATTTTGTTCATTTTATTCATTTTATTCATTTTATTCATTTTATTTTAAACTGAGTACAAATGAAAATGAAGTCATGTTAAACGCTGTTACATATAAATTCTACAATGTGTCATCCTTAAAAAACCTGTCAGTTCCTGGAAATCCTGGCTTTTATCTGTTGTGCACAATAGATCCATTGTCTCGCTGTGTCTTGAGTAATTACTGAGAGGTAATGGAATGGACAGCCATAAGTTATAGCGCTGCAGATGGATTGTGCTGTCTGCGCCGCTCCAACTTCTGCGTGTGGCTGTTCAGAACGATTCGACTTTCTACTTTTGACCAGGAAAAACACTTAAAATTGACCAAGACTGCCACATATTGGTAGGTAAAGTAACTGCTGTATTGTGGTTTATCAAAAGTTTGCTAAATAAGAAAGAAAGGTCGGACCAAAAAACTATTAATGTTGTTTTAAAGTTGATAAAAATGTGTTAAATTACATGTTAATCCCATATTATCATTATTATGCAATCAGTGATAACCAAACCAGTGTTTCGACTGTATTCCTGTCATGCATTAACATTTTCACACACTTATCACATCAGTAAAAGGAGAAAAAGCCATTTAGGGACACGTGTTATGCCACAACTTCATTCAAACAGTTGTTGTAATTGTGTGTCAGAGTCGCTCTTCACCACTTTGTGAACCGGAGCAGGAGGAGCTCTCACAGACGAGAGAGGAACAGGATTTTAGCACCTTTTTAGTCACTTTGCGCTGGGGTCTGTTTTGTCGTGTTGTTGCTCTAACTACAGCCACAACTTGACGCACTGAGCAAAAATTAAAGTCAGTAGAGATATTTCTGCATTTTGATCTGTGTTTCATCACCGCAAAATGACATGAATTGGTCTTAGAAAATAATGAAGTCGACCTGATATTGTAGTACGATTATAAGCAGTATGTATGATAAGTCTCCCCACCCTCCAGTCACACAACATTCAATTATCAGCACCAAGCCAAGCCTCTGGGCTACAAATTATACACCAAATATTCTAAATAAATAAATATAAAAAGGGATATTTTTATTTTCAATTTCAACGGATCAAGTCATATTTCCAAAAGGGTCAAATGTCTCTTAAACTATATTAACTACAAATCGTGTATAGTATTCTTAAGAGCCAATACTACAAAGTCCTCATTCAATTCTTCCACTATTATTATTAATATTATTTTTTACCCTTGTTGTCATGTACGTGTGTGTGTGTGTGTGTGTGTGTGTCCTGAGGATGTCCAGCTGTCACTCCTGCCTGGGTTAAACTGATGGATGTCCTTTAAATAGAGACATATTGTCAGTCAGTGACCTGAGTGTCTGTTCAAGCCCACAGGGACCACAGGACCACAGGACCACAGGGACCTGGGACCACAGGGACCACAGGGACCACAGGACCACAGGGACCACAGGGACCACAGGACCACAGGGACCACAGGGACCACAGGGACCAGGGACCACAGGGACCACAGGACCACAGGACCACAGGGACCTGGGACCACAGGGACCACAGGGACCACAGGACCACAGGGACCACAGGGACCACAGGACCACAGGGACCACAGGGACCACAGGGACCACAGGACCACAGGGACCACAGGACCACAGGACCACAGGGACCTGGGACCACAGGGACCACAGGGACCACAGGACCACAGGGACCACAGGGACCACAGGACCACAGGGACCACAGGGACCACAGGGACCACAGGGACCAGGGACCACAGGGACCACAGGGACCACAGGGACCACAGCACAAAAGCTACTCTCCACTCTCACAAGAGCAGAGGGAAATTATACCCATTTACTGAGCTTTGTAACTTACTTTAATGGAGGCATTGTAAAGGTATAATACAGTGGTAAATCTGTTACATGGCTGATTTGTTACACTGCTGTTTGTGTCGTCACCAGTTGAGAAAGTCATACATAATATTCTATGTAACATCAACAACCCTCAAAGCAGCAGATATTTATAAACTGTAAGAACATTAGCAGCTGTGATATTTTGGAAAGAGAAGGTGATTTTTGTTTTGACAGATGAAGAATGGGAAAATAACATGTTATTTTTCTGAAAATGACATGTTGGGAAAGAATTAAAGTAGAAACATCAAGTTTTTTGTTGTCAATGTTTGTACTATTCACAGGGAAACATTAGTTGCTAGAGAAACTGTGGTTGCCAGGAGGGCCATCATTATGATCATATGATGTGTTGGGAAATATTGGATTGAGCTCAATAGAGCAATGATTAGATTATCCTTTATTGTCCCCAATGGGAAATATTTCCTCTGCATTTGACCCATCCTTCAACCAGTGGCACTGGGGATTTTGAGCTCGGCTTGGTCAGGACTACCTTCGCTGGAGGATTTGATCCTATTGTGTATGTTTTGGGTTGATGCAAATTGTCTTTGTCCCACTGGACTTCAGAACAATGTATCTGGGCCTCAGAACCTCTCCAATGGACACAATAAATGGATACCTTTGGAGCATTCTTCTGGCAGCGGCTGAAAAGGCCATCACAAAAATTGAATGACACAAAACTCAGCAATTCAAGACTGGACCCTTTATGACAGACTTTGGCCCAAATGGGACGTGTGTGTAGGACATAGTGGGCCGTGATGTTGTATCTCTGTGTCACATTCTTTGTTTTATGTGTTTAAATAATAGATGAACGAAAACATTTTTAAAAATTAAATGGTACATTTCACACACATAATATAAATACCCCATATTATTTACTTCACTGACTTACAAGACATAATAACATTGAATTAAAAAGGCAAAAACAAAAAAGAATAATGTGTTTGATGCGTGTAAATTGTGCCAAACTTGTGGATGAAATTTAGTGCGATCATCAAGATTTTTATAACTCTACTTCTACTTGTCATTTTCCTTTTTTTTCATGACATAAAACAACTTCATAAACTGTTACTTGATCGGGGTAACCCTATTATTTATATACATAACTAAATAAAATCAAAATGTGAAAAACATAAAAACCTGTCATGAGCACGTTAAATAAAAACGGGTCAAAAAATGTGAAATATTTGGTTCTAATGTGCATTGCAGGGATTTAAACACTGTATAAAGTCTGCCAACCTTGAACAGATGTGCAGTCCCAGCCTCGTGTAGCGACAGAGACTTAAAACAGTCAGAGGAGCAATAGGTGAGGGGCCATGGGGGCCGAGGGAACACTTGATGTAGAGTGGATCAGACACACAGATAGGAGCCGGTCTGAGGAAGCGTTCATGCAGGTGTCCAGAGACCGAGACTTGGAGCGAACACCTGAAAGTGGTATTAGCAGTGGCAAAAGTCATGCAATAGACTCAATTAATTATACCACTAGGAATACTTATTTCATTAGTTTATATATTTATTTGCAAATGTGTTATAGTGTTAGGATACGTGTTGCTACTTTGCGATGCATAAGAATGAAAAGTAAACAGAATATTGTGCGTTTGCTTAGGGCACAGATGGCATTGTTTGCTTTACTACGATTCAATGTTGTTCTGCTGTTGCTACAGAGAAGTGAACATTTCATCTGTTATATTTGTGCCTCAGATAACCAAAAGTGCTTGTACAAAAAGCACATTGTCGTAGCAGTTTTATGACCGTTCATTCCATAACTGCTTCACTGCACACAGTTAGAACCACCTGGAGAATACATGATCTCCTCAGATCTCAGACGTTAAGCAGGGCCTTGAGATGGGAGAAATATGGAAAATGTATAACTTTGCATGTCGCTTGGTAGTCGAGTGTATATATATATATTGTATTGTATTATATATGTTGTATTCTCCAGGCAGGTTTTGTTCATATCTCAGGCGCCCCGCAAATCAGATGTTATTGCCATTTATATTTAAGACCTTAACGTCCTGGGTCAGATTCTGGGGTCTAATCCTGTTCAAGATGTTGTTTAAAGGTGCCATAACGTGCTTTTTTTTCACGCTTCGTAGTCTATCCTAAGTGTATAATTGATAATAATAAGGGTTGTGCAACATTCTTAACATAATAGTTAATAAATATCACCCAGACCTTGGACCCCCTCACCAACCCGGAAATGCAGACGGCTTGGTTTGATATTCGCCCCCACCCTTACGAAGAGCGATCTGGCTCCCCCGCCCAACCCGTGACGTAGTCTCAGAGCGCGTGTGTGCCCCGCCCATCCGTGACGTAGTGTGTCCCCCACAGCTGTCAGCTCCGCGCTGCGCCGCTCCTGCCGCGCGAGTGAGTGAGAAACGATAGAACTTCAGATTAACACTACTTTGAGACTAAATAAATCTGGTGTTTATTCTACAGCGCGCGCAGAACAGATATATCCATGTGGATGGTGACGCGTGCCTGGGGTTATGACGCGTGCTTGCCCTTATGACGCGGTCTTGCCCCACCGCCCGTCAGTTTGGAGATTTGAGGAAAGGAGATAGTCTGTACTATAGCTAAACACTGCGGGAATCAATCAAAAAACACTCTGGGTACATATATGAAGCACAAATAGCAATGTAAGAAGGTTAAAAGCTCTGAAAAGTCGATTTTGCATGTTATGGGACCTTTAAGCCTGATGTGACCTACAGTGTGTTTAGTCTGTTTTTTAGTCTGGTTATTGATTGACACTGGGTTGGTCTTTGCTTAGTCCTGTTTTTATGTGACTGAGCAATACTGTTGTTTTATTTTTATTTACTTCAGTGAAACAATAGATTTCTAAAATTGTGGAGCAGTTTTATAGACTGGCCCCCAGATAATGGAAAATAAAGTTGAACAGCCCTGTTTTATATGTTGATCTGGCTTAGTGGCTTTAGTAAGTTTCCACTTGATCTTTCACATAAATGAAACAAACTTTTGATGTAATTCTTAATTCGTACTATTTATTTTACTATTATTTTTGCATGTTTCTGCTTCATTTTATGCTCCATTCATATTTTGTACAATGCTTGAACCTCAACCAAGATATTTACAGGTTGATTTTAGCACATCCCTGATATGTTGAAAAAATATAGTCTAAAATATATTGTTATCACAGAGAATATTTAAGTTGCTATTTGTCAAGACATTCAATCCTAAATTGTTTATTTGCTTGATTTGTCACATTAAAGCATCACATTTGTGCTTGTGCATCTGCATGTATATACTGTATGTGTTCATTAATGTGTTTCTTTATTGGAGCTTGATTGGGGTGAAATCCGGGGAGGAAGTGCCCTCCATTGTCATCCTGATCATTCCAGAGCAAGTTATTTTCAGTTTACACAGCTAATCAGTTGTGATGCTGGAATCTCCCCTTTTTAGCAGAACGCCAACAGTTTTATTCCTTCCTTGCGCCTTCTGTTGGCAACCATGGTACTTTTTCCATTGACAAACAAACACAAGTTGTTCCATATATTATTAGTCCGCTTGCTTTTCCAACAGAACAAAAACAAACTCGTACATTCACCAATTGTTTTGCCTCTTTCTCTTGTAATTGCACTGTTTTGTCAAGGTGCTCTTGACCATGAAATAATTACCATCCACTTCGCAGCTAACAGTCTAGCAAACAGCTTGAAATCCATAAAGAAAAATGCAAACAAAAAACACGACTTCCCACCATCTGTGCGCATTGGTCCGACCTTTCTTCTCGACTCGTCTCCTCATGCCGGCTTTCCTGTGGCAGCAAAACAAACATTGGCCCTTTAATTGACCATTCAGCGCGGGCCAAGTATGCACACAGCTCTCAAGTTCTGAGACAAGCTGCTTAATCGTGCTCCTGATGAGAATATTGAAGAAGAGTATAGTGTGTATTCTGTGCTAAACTTCAGTGTTCAACACAGCGGAGCATACAAATTAATCAAACGTAACCAAATATTATTCTAGTGAGTTCAAGTATGAGCGTGTAATAGTCGAGGTGGTGTGAGTGGAATGCAATGAGATGGAAGCGAGGCAAAATATACTCAAAAATAAAACCTGTAAAAAAGAATATAGTTTTGACTTGAAATGAGAATAAGAATTTACTTTGATGTGGATATTTACTTATTTGTCCAAACTTTTGTTGATCTAAGTGTGTGGAAGAAGAGCTGGAGGAAGTGTGTGTGGAAGAAGAGCAGAAGGAAGTGTGTGTGGAAGAAGAGCTTGAGAAAGTGTGTGTGGAAGAAGAGCTGGAGGAAGTGTGTGTGGAAGAAGAGCTAGAGGAAGTGTGTGTGGAAGAAGAGCTAGAGGAAGTGTGTGTGGAAGAAGAGCTGGAGGAAGTGTGTGTGGAAGAAGAGCTGGAGGAAGTGTGTGTGGAAGAAGAGCTAGAGGAAATGTGTGTGGAAGAAGAGCTGGAGGAAGTGTGTGTGGAAGAAGAGCTAGAGGAAGTGTGTGTGAAAGAAGAGCTAGAGCAAGTGTGTGTGGAAGAAGAGCTAGAGGAAGTGTGTGTGGAAGAAGAGCTGGAGGAAATGTGTGTGGAAGAAGAGCTGGAGGAAGTGTGTGTGGAAGAAGAGCTAGAGGAAGTGTGTGTGAAAGAAGAGCTAGAGCAAGTGTGTGTGGAAGAAGAGCTAGAGGAAGTGTGTGTGGAAGAAGAGCTAGAGCAAGTGTGTGTGGAAGAAGAGCTGGAGGAAGTGTGTGTGGAAGAAGAGCTGGAGGAAATGTGTGTGGAAGAAGAGCTGGAGGAAGTGTGTGTGGAAGAAAAGCTAGAGGAAGTGTGTGTGGAAGAAGAGCTAGAGCAAGTGTGTGTGGAAGAAGAGCTAGAGGAAGTGTGTGTGGAAGAAGAGCTGGAGGAAATGTGTGTGGAAGAAGAGCTGGAGGAAGTGTGTGTGGAAGAAGAGCTAGAGGAAGTGTGTGTGAAAGAAGAGCTAGAGCAAGTGTGTGTGGAAGAAGAGCTAGAGGAAGTGTGTGTGGAAGAAGAGCTAGAGCAAGTGTGTGTGGAAGAAGAGCTGGAGGAAGTGTGTGTGGAAGAAGAGCTGGAGGAAGTGTGTGTGGAAGAAGAGCTAGAGGAAGTGTGTGTGGAAGAAGAGCTGGAGGAAGTGTGTGTGGAAGAAGAGCTAGAGAAAGTGTGTGTGAAAGAAGAGCTGGAGGAAATGTGTGTGGAAGAAGAGCTGGAGGAAGTGTGTGTGGAAGAAGAGCTAGAGGAAGTGTGTGTGAAAGAAGAGCTAGAGCAAGTGTGTGTGGAAGAAGTGTGTGTGGAAGAAGAGCTGGAGGAAATGTGTGTGGAAGAAGAGCTGGAGGAAGTGTGTGTGGAAGAAGAGCTGGAGGAAGTGTGTGTGGAAGAAGAGCTAGAGGAAGTGTGTGTGGACGAAGAGCTAGAGGAAGTGTGTGTGGAAGAAGAGCTGGAGGAAGTGTGTGTGGAAGAAGAGCTGGAGGAAATGTGTGTGGAAGAAGAGCTAGAGGAAGTGTGTGTGGACGAAGAGCTAGAGGAAGTGTGTGTGGAAGAAGAGCTGGAGGAAGTGTGTGTGGAAGAAAAGCTAGAGGAAGTGTGTGTGGAAGAAGAGCTAGAGGAAGTGTGTGTGGAAGAAGAGCTAGAGCAATTGTGTGTGGAAGAAGAGCTGGAGGAAGTGTGTGTGGAAGAAGAGCTGGAGGAAGTGTGTGTGGAAGAAGAGCTAGAGGAAGTGTGTGTGGAAGAAGAGCTAGAGCAAGTGTGTGTGGAAGAAGAGCTAGAGGAAGTGTGTGTGGAAGAAGAGCTGGAGGAAGTGTGTGTGGAAGAAGAGCTGGAGGAAGTGTGTGTGGAAGAAGAGCTAGAGGAAGTGTGTGTGGAAGAAAAGCTAGAGGAAGTGTGTGTGGAAGAAGAGCTAGAGGAAGTGTGTGTGGAAGAAGAGCTAGAGCAATTGTGTGTGGAAGAAGAGCTGGAGGAAATGTGTGTGGAAGAAGAGCTGGAGGAAGTGTGTGTGGAAGAAGAGCTAGAGGAAGTGTGTGTGGAAGAAGAGCTAGAGCAAGTGTGTGTGGAAGAAGAGCTGGAGGAAATGTGTGTGGAAGAAGAGCTAGAGGAAGTGTGTGTGGAAGAAGAGCTAGAGGAAGTGTGTGTGGAAGAAGAGCTGGAGGAAGTGTGTGTGGAAGAAGAGCTAGAGGAAGTGTGTGTGGAAGAAGAGCTGGAGGAAGTGTGTGTGGAAGAAGAGCTCAATTCCTGCCTTCCTGGATGCTTGAGTTGATCCTGTATTTGTCCTGCAACTGAACCTCGAGTACTCAGAAAATTCCTGTTTTCACCTACCTCCTATCCCCACCTACGTCTCTGCACTTAATGATTGATTGACACATGAGTTTTACACTGTCACATTGCCACTTTTCAAAATAAAACATGTAAATGACAATCTGCCTAAGAAGAGTTTTGAACTGGAATTTACTGCACCTAATACAATATTGCAGTTTATAATTAACAAAATGTAAAATGATGAACATTTCATGGGGGGAAAACAACATGTCTCTTTTAGTTTCAAATACTTAAAATATTTTAAACCGTAATGAACCCTATACAAAATCGTCATGTTACTCTGTCCAGATTTTCATAATCCAGTCGTCTTCCTAAGTCGCAGAAACGTCTTAAAAGGAACATGGAGGGCATAAATTACCAATGAGAGCTGTTCTAGTTCAAGAACTTTTGACCTCCTCGGAGCCAACCCAAATCTAGTTTTGATCGTCTCATCTTTGAATTAAACATTGCACCATGTATAATTTATAAAAACGTCAGATTCATTCATGTGAAGGTCGTCTGGCACTAACAGAACAGTGTCTGCGATACAGGATCGTGATCATGTCTGCAGAAGTACTTTACACTCTCTTATACATCCAGTCTTACAGGGAAAATGTTGTCTTTTTATCTCAATATATAGCATTAGCACAAGAAAAACACTTTCTACTTCATACAATCGAATTCTTGAAAATAAGATATAACTGAGACAGACATTAAAAGTATTGACGTGAATATAGTAGGTATGTACAAACTGCCAAACGATTGAAAAATGCACAGTTTAAGAAAAATAAAATACATTAAAAAAAACAAAAAATAAGAAAACATTGTTAAAAAAAAAAAAAAAAAGTTTAAAAAATGATGATAATAACGCTTTTAGAACTTAAATAGGGAATTTCTAACAAGAGTAACAATGTTGTCAAGTGTAAATGTGGAAAGTGTTCATATTTTTGAAATGAAAGACGTGTGACCAGCTGAATAAAACCTTGTGAAAACAAAGCAGAACAGCTTTAAGGACAAACAATTCTGTGTGGAAACAACATTTTGTAAAGCAGTTATCAACAGCATCAAACAGGAAAAAAGAAAAAAAAAAACACAAAAACAGCTTTTACACATAAACAGTTCTTGTAACATTCCTTTGCTTAGACCACAAGACTTATCATTACTAAACATTTTCCATTTTCAGCAAGTTTTGGACAAAAGCTTGTGTTTACGTTCTAAAATTTGAAGTAATCATTTCAGACGGAGCGGGTCAAGGTGACTCTGCGGTAGATTCACTCTTTTTGAAATAAATGTCCAAACTTATGATCCAAAACTTTTGAATGTTCTTATGATTTGTCTGGGCCTTTTATTCTTCTTTTTGGACAGATGATTCACAGATGAAAAGAAAATATTTTTACCGTAAAAAATAAACATCTTTTCAGGAAAGTGTATTAAAAAAATTAAATTGCATATATTTTTGAGATATTTTACTTATTTTTCAAATGCCTATTGCTGACAAAATCTGAAATATATGTAAATTAGTATTCTGATTACTATTATATGATACAAAACCATATAAATTATTTCTTTCAAACACCTTTTACGGTTCAGTATTGAAGTATTCACTAAGTCGCCAAACTCATCCCATAATTTTGCTCCACGATGTTGAAGAGAAAACTGCAATTGTGATTTTTTTGCTTAATATTTGTCTATTGCTTCTGTCTCGTTGGATGTAAATGTTGCTTCTGTATTCTAACGGATGCGGATGAATAAATGAGAATCTGTCTATTGCGCATGAAAATGTATACTTTAAAATTCAGCGTTAAAGTCACTCGTTTGTTTATACTGAACCTGTTTTTCTTTCACGTGGATAAACCCAGTAATTACACAGATATGAACCATAAACCAGGTCAAAGAAGAACCACCATAAAAAGTGTCCCAGTCACAACACAAACAATGCACAATCACACTCAAATAATCATTACAAACACGATTAACTGCTGTTATGGATGTGTCAGATTGTAAAAAATGCCTCCCCTTTTTCAACTCTATTCCTAATAAACCAAGTCATGTTCATAATTCCTTTTTTGTCATTATCAGTTTGGCATTCGCATCTGAATCCCGGCTGCCAAGTGAAGCAGATGTCTGGAGCGCACACATCTGCCAGTTTGTGATAGTCATTATTTGGCTGGCAGACAATGCAAAATCCTAAATCCTCCAATATTCTCCCTATATCGCCTCACCTGGTTCCGACTGCGCTGGCGTTACCGCGTCGACGTAGCTCTTAGCGGCGGCGACATCGATGTTTTCCTTTGGTGGCGCCGCCTGTGTGTGTCCGGGGCTAATGGTGATTGGTGGCTGGGCGGTTTCCTCTGTGCCCTGTGTTTAACGTATTCCGCTTTATGAGCTATAAAAGCAAAATAGATAATCGATGCGTGCGGCTGAGTGAGGTCACGTGGCTGCGAGTAAATCAGTGTTTCGATTGCTGTTGGAAGTGGTCAGCTTGCGATGTGTTTTATGGTTTCGAAAGTGATAAAAATAATGTGCTGGACATTTCAACTTTCAAAAAGTGGTTGTAAAAGCTGTGAGAAATACAACACTGGTGGAGTTTGTTTAATATAAGGGGATATTTTATTTTACACAGCTCCACATGCGTCCCTCTAGTACGCTAATAACGTTTAACCCTCGTGCTAATGTTTGAGTAAAAGAAAGCAGTTGATGTGGTTGTGTTTTCATCGTAAAAGTAAAGTAAAACATATTTATTCTTGAGAGTTTATGAAGATTTTAAGATTGCATAAGGTCACACTATGATTCTGAGGGCCATGCAACAACTGGGATGTCTTCAGCTTCCAGGACCGTGTACAGATCCTTTCAACCGCATGAGCTGA
This sequence comes from Eucyclogobius newberryi, assembly GCF_026437365.1. Taxonomy (NCBI): domain Eukaryota; kingdom Metazoa; phylum Chordata; class Actinopteri; order Gobiiformes; family Gobiidae; genus Eucyclogobius; species Eucyclogobius newberryi. The sequence goes on from NW_027315857.1 coordinate 10,100,940, forward strand.
TGGTTGTGCATGAAAAGCACTATAGACATGTCACTGAGCATGTTTGGGACGCTCTGGATCTGCGTAGACCACTGCGTGTTCCAGTTCCTGCCAACAGCAACTTTGGCGGCCGTTTTGGTGTTTGCACTAGATACTGACTGGTTTTCTGACCCTCCAATAAAGAGAAACCTGTGCAATATGTCTTTGTGCATATAGAACATGTTTTGTATCTTTTTATGAGTTCAGTTCATGAAAAATGGGAACAAAAACAGTTCAGTGTTCAGTGTACAAAAAAACATATACGGTAGACTTTACGTTTTATTTTTTGTTTGTTAATAGTTGTTCTAAAATTACACTTAAATAAACATTTTAAAACACCCAAACACAGGTTTTGCTTTTGTTTTTAGTTTCACTTTTTTTTTTTGCCTTTACTTTTTGCTTAGTTCTTTGCTTTTTTTTTATTTTTTTGCTTTTTGTTTTGTTTCTTGCTCATTTTTTGGATTAGTTGGTTTCTTTTCCCCCAATAGCCCTTGTATTAACCGTAACAATAGTGCATGTCCAGCATTTCTCTGATTGCTTTGTTAGACATTTGCATATGCACCAATATCGATGTGGCTGTTTCGCTGACATGTGACCTGCCTCGGCTCTGACCTCTGACCCCCATCTTCTCCTTCCTTCCTCAGGTTATTCTGGTGGGCTCTTCCATAAACGAACGTGACCAGATGCTGTTCATCAGTGTGGACGAGGGCTCCTCCTTCCAGCGTCAGCCCGTCTCCTTCACCCCTGAAACGCTGCTCTTCCACCCCGCCGAGGAGGACAAGCTGCTGGCCTACTGCAAGGACGGAACGGTCAGTAAACACTAGCGCCAGATCACCAGGACAACTGAACGAATATGAGCTCTTTCAACCTGGTGTGAAGACTGGAGCGTGTAGATTACCTTTATGTTCTCATCCGTAGTGTTAATAATATCTTAATTTCAGCATTTTATACGAGTGATCGCTGTTATTGATTATTACTGCATCTGCCTCACGGTGCAGGGGCCGGGTGCAGGGGCCGGGTGCAGGGGCCGGGTGCAGGGGCCGGGTGGTGCAGGGGCCGGGGGGTGCAGGGGCCGGGTGCAGTCCAGCACTGGCCTGTTGACTTTGCCATGGTCCAGCCCGGTGCCCCGGATGGGAAGTCCAGGCCTGGTTTTAATCCATGCAAAGATGCACACATTCACCCCGTCACCATTGAAGGGATTTGAAGCGTTGCAGTTGTGAAACCGAAAGTATAAGTGCTCATGACTTATGTAAAGTCATTTTTTAGAAAAATAATCAGCCCGTAAAACCCAAGTCATTCCAAGTCATTGGGCTCAAGTCAAAATCTCAAGTCACAAAGAGCAAGTCCTAAGTCAAGTCAAGTCTTAGTCACAAGTAAGTCCCAAGTCATGAAAATTACAGCTCGAGTCTTACTCGAGTAAAGTCTTGTGACTCGGGTCGACCTCCGCTGGTGAAGAGCTCTAAATACATTGAACACTAAAGACAAACTTCCTCAGACTGGCTCCTTTTCTCTGAGCACAGACCATCTTCTGCCTCTTCTCTGAGGAGCAGCTGCAGAGTTTATGAACACAACCTGACAATCCCACGTCACGTTGTTTTTTATATATCCCAAACGTAATGTGCAAATTCACGTATGTTACTTGTTATGTTATATTACGTATGTTACATGTTAGCCATTATTTATATTATTATAATATTGTTGAAAAAACAACAGCAAAAACTATCCATTAAGCAACATAGCCAGCATGCTAATATAAGCACAGTATTGTAATGATTGTAATTTGATGGGAGAAATTGTCAGAATGAGTTCGGCAATGATTATATTACCCTCCACAGCAGCTTCTTTAATAGGCCTGTGCATGCGCCCTGAGGACCACACAGCCTCAATCCCATGGATCTATGCTCAAACCACTCTGAGTAAACCTTGGATGTTTGCAGGTTCTGAGCATGTGCAGCAAATGAAGCAACAGCAGCGCCAAGTTTCAACAAACTGACTTGAAAAGTGTCTTTTAGAGACAAGTCTTTGTTTGCAGCTAAGGCTCTGTTAATTTTTCCAATTATTAGATGTCAGTTAGAAATACAGGCATTTAACAACATAGAATGCTAATTTGTGTAATCAATTAGTTGGTGAAGTGATTTAATCCATTAAGCACTATGATAATGTGTGAGGATTAAACTCAGAAGGATAGGCATTTACCCTTCATGTGGGAGGTCAACCCCCCCATTTATATATTTTCATTTTTTTTCACTTTTCTATTATTCACTAATTATTGATGAGCACCTGAGGTCTGCTTGCCCATCCATAAAAGTCACTGCACTGTACTGTTCTAAACATAACTCCAGGTATGTTCTTAATGAGGGAAATGGTATGAATAAAGTAGACTTAGCATAATACGTAAATAGCTATTGCCACCAACTTTTTCACAATTGTATTCCCCTTTGTCTTTTTTCGACACGCAATATAATCTTGTAAAGCTCACATTGCACATTTAGGCACACTGAAAATGTCTCTATTTTTCACATTTCCCTAAGCATTGTCATTTTATTGTAGTTTTTATTTCCTATCGTGAGGGATAGGTTTCTGTTTTTTGGGCTCACCACACTCTTAAACTGTACAAAAACAGTGTTGGTGTTCCCCTTTCTATTTCGGTCCACCTTGCCTCAACACAATTCCAAAGTCTTCACCTTTTGCAGTCTTCGACACACAAGAGATCGCTCGTCTGTGCAAATCAATACATTTTCATTATGGACTGAATCGATGCTCCACCGCACGCCACTGTTTTCCTCACAGCTCATGAAATATAGGCCAACCGCGTACCTGCTGGATTGAATGACGAGATTAGCTTCAATTGGTCAAGCATGGAATTTTTATGGGTTTCTATGTTTTATGTGTGTTGTGAAGGACACGCCGGGGAGTTAAAAAGCGTGTGTTTTATTTGTGTCGCAGCTCTACGCCTCCATTGATCTGGGGAGAAAGTGGACGTTGCTGCAGGAGAGAGTCACCAAGGACAAAATCTTCTGGTGAGTATCAACGTTTCAATGTCTCTCTGGTCTGACGCTGGGGAGTAACAATGGACACGTAAGAATGCTGGGACGGAATTGCTTTTTCAGCCCACTTAAAGTAGCTCCGAAGCATTTATAATACTGTTCTCGTTGAGTCAGAAAGTGTTATTGTTGTTGGTTTGAATTGTACAGGAGTTATCGGTTGCTTGCTTTGTACAATCATTTAGAACTCTCACCTCACAGCAAGATTTGATTCCATTTTGTCGTGTTTTGCGTGTTTCTTTACACAGAACACGCACAATAGGTGATAGTCCTGACCAAGAGGTTGAAGGATGTGTCGGATGAAGTATAAAAGTGATAAAGTATACCAGGGTACTTGACATGATGTTAATCTATTTGCGTTTTCATTTTAAATTACTTTCTGAGTTATGTTTTTCTTCCTCCAAAATTCAACTCAAGGTGCTCACATTTTTTTTCTTTTTATTGAATACAGATAGTTTTAGAATTCACCTTGTATTTGTAACAAAGAACACCAATGTGGCTGTAATACATATTTCTTCTTAAAATGATAGAATGAGTCACTTGCATCAGAGACGGTTAATAAAGAATGGATGCAGCAGTCTTCACTAAAACAAATCAATTATCTCTTCTTTAGATCTAAAATATATATATATAAAAAGTCGAATGTCGTGATGGAAAAAGTGTGCTGCACATTTAAAAAACTAGTTCATCTGTCTTTTATGCACCAGGGCAAACTCTTGGTTTAATGGTTTAAGCTGCAGGGAAAAAGAAATCATTATTATATCTTATCTTAATTTTGTAAAATCCAACTTTTTCTGAAAAACGTTGAACCCATTTGATGTCTTTTCCAAGGAAAATACATTTCCAGTTGTTACCAGTCAACATTTACATACATATTTAAGCAACACTATGGACATTTTAGGTCATTTATGATATTATTTGAATTTGGAAGGTTTTGTGTGTGGCACATGTTAAAATATCTTACATTTCAAAATTGACACACAAAAGGATGTTAGTGGTCTTGTGAAAAACCATCTGTATACTCATGTTCAACTGATTTGTCTTTTTAAAATATTTTTGTATTTTGCTGCAAAGTCGCGTCACACCACAGAACATCATCTTAACTTTGATATTCTATACTCCTTATCTGCTTATATTGAGTCAATGTAATGTTCCTACTCACAGCAAAAAGGTCTTGGTGGGATCTTCCAGTAATGAATTTAATTGACTGAAACATTATAACTGTCACTCCAAATTGTACCTGTTGAAAATGTGTAAAATCGTCTTTGCAAAACCACCAGTAAAACAATATAACTCATAACTTACACTGTCGATCCTGTCTCTCCCAGTACCTCACCTCCTCCCCGAGCCTCATCCGTCTCGTTGCTCTTTAGTTTAGTTTTAGTTTCCCACCATAACTTTCCCCAACTCCGACTATGCCCCTGTTTAGAGAGTCAAATCGCTGCTGAAGGTTGGGAAGTAGATCCAGCTATTGCAGTGAAACTAAATGTGCGCATTCTCCTCATAAGCCGCCACGTGATTTATACCAGGACACCCGAGGCACAAATCATCCCCTAAAAAGAGCAGGAGAGGCCGGGTGGGCCGCACTCCTCCAGGCTCTTCTGGTACACAAGTTAGAGAAGCTAATGTCTCACCGTTAAAGTGAAGAATGGTTGTCAGAGAGTTGGAGATGAGGATGAGGATATATTGTGCGAGAGGCTGCATAAATAATGGGATGATAGACTGCGGTGTCATGCATATAGTCACAGTGTATTTTCAGTAACCAAATATTGAAGGTATTTGAGCAGCGTTGTCAGGGTTGTCCTATAGCGCTGTGATAAGTTTGTCCCCTTGTGTCTTGGTATATAATGCAAGCTTTAGCTCATTAAAGCAACACGGCGTAACTTTCTGGTTACAGCATTCCTGTAAATATATTTAGCTATAATCTGATTTGGAACATCTCTGTAAACCTTCATGATTCCAACAAAATGGAAAGTTTAAAACCAAACTGAGCATTCTCACAAACATTCTGAACATGCCATATACTGTGGAATATTAAAACCAAAGAAGAAACGGTGTCTCCATAGTGACAAAACAAAAAATTTTAAGTATCACGTTCAAAAATCTACTCAAATGAAAGTACTTAAAATGCACTTTTAGAGCCTAAAGTTAAAGTATTCAGAACTTTTTACATGTGAAATTTAGTGATTTTGGTAAAGAATTGTGCCACTTATTACAATCCAACTCACTGAGAAATGAGTCTAATGAGGAACTGAATCTGGACACACATTATGATACAGCATTTTATAACCCACCCCGCACTGAAATGAGAATGTACTACTGTGAACTATATTTATGTGTAAATATCTCATGTTACAACGTGGGCACCTGTGGCTTATTGCACAATACATTTTTTCTTTGTAAACTTCGTTGGCGCAGCTTTTATTCAGGAGCGCTGAGGAGATTCAGAATACTCTTTTTGACGCTCAGAGGGGAGACAATTTTTACACCAGAATTCGTTAAACTAGTGTTAATGAAGCTAAATGCTACTCCATGTATGTTTTTGATGAGGGAACAAAGTTAGAGCATAGTTAAAAGCTCACCTTTTCCATTATATATTTCCTTTAAATGAGTAGTGTAGTACCTTTACTTTTGTACTTCATTATGTTCCATCACTGCAGTATATCTTACGTGGACAAATTGCCGACGTTTTTATTGCTTGAAAAAGTTCTTTGTAAAACATGTTATGAGCAGGATGTTCGTCTCTGGCCTTGACTTCTGCTTAAAATATAATAATTCCTGGTGTTTTAAAGGGACAAGGCTTGTGCTACAGGCTGAAGAAAAGAACTTCATAAATAAGCAAGATGAATTCCAGATCTGTATCTCGAGCAGTGCGACAGTTTGATGGCTTACTCTCCGTGGTAAATAATAGTGATATAAATCGGATCAGATAGTGCGCAGGAACACAAGGCCACATGGATTCCTCTAAACTCTAATCGCTTATTGGAAAACTGCAGTCATAATCGTGTATAGTTGATATTGTGAAAATCTGGCAACTGTCTTTATCTGTCGTACATTATATTTGTCATCATATATATTGTCTCATAGAGCTAAAGGCCACTATGCGCTGCGTTCACGTGACATTTACCAGTTGTTTGACCCTGATTTGGGGGAGTGAACATTGTGTTAAGCTGCTCCCATAGACTGGAACACACTGCTACCTGAACTGAACGTTTGTGAGCTGTAATCTTTGAGAGGTTTTTGTTCTATATAAAGAGTGAGAATCCTTTCAACATGCCTTGTGCATGAGTAAATGTCGTAATTTTTGTATTTTTCATTATGTGTGTTGTGTTGTATTTGGACTTTTAATCTTAGGGTTGTTGTTTTTACTACCATGTAAAAATGTATTTGTTTTTTGAGTGTATCTAAAACAAGACAACACAATTGCTATATTGTTCTAAACAAGCACAAACCCAAAAGAGGACAAAAATGTGAATTATTTCCTCAGAATTCAGAGAGTCTTTAAACACAGGGGAATGCACATACCACCTGAAGTAACTTGCTTACCAAACACTAGTATTCAAAAGATAAAATACAAACCATTCAGGCAAAGCACTTCTAAATGTAAGCTTTGACCAACAACAACACACATTTATTTGTCAAAGTGAATTAAGACTCTCGCTTTACGGACCTAACTTCATCACCTCGAGCACATGAATCAGGTTATTGTAATATAATATGTAAATTAACACAGGGTTTTATTGACAAATGTGTGTGGTCAGCGGAGGCAGACGCAGCTTGTTTCTTCCTGCTTTTGAGCTCACTAACAGCCATGAAGTTCATTGGGGAAAAGCAGCAGCCCTGAGGTTCGCCCATAAATCACACAAACTGCCCCCCTGCATCAAACCACATCTGCTCTGGTGGTCCAGCCAAACTCGCTCTCATCCAGCTCATAAACTCCTGTCTGCTCCTCCCAATCCACGGAAATCTCACTCTGTCAAACCTGCAAAGAACGACAGCCTGAAAAAATACTACAATTTGTTTAGAAACAGAGCGCGGAGCGTCTAGACTGCCGTTAACTGGAGGTTGTAAATAAAAACAGGCTCAGCGCACAACAGAGCTGCTTAGTAAACCTATGGGAAATCCTCCATGCTGTAAATAGTGAGGCGCGCGGGAGAAGGTCAGCCTGAAAATTTATTAAAGGATTGGGATTTTGTGTTTTTATGTGCTTGGCATCGCACGGAAATTATGTTTAGCAGTAGTTTGTTGTGATATTTATGCAAAGTAACAAAGTGCATTATTGGAAGGTGTAAATTCAGGCAAAGAATACACTGTTTGTCCTTGTCAGATATGGTTGGCCACATGTATAAAGGACACATATTATGCTAATATCATGCATTCTTTGTATTGTTATTGGCCTGCAAACCGCTGGGATCTCATGCTTTGGAACCTAAAATAATCTATTGAAAGCACACATTACTTTATATCTGTGAGACGTTCCCTCATCAGGATAAAAAACAGCTCTGAAGAACTCTGAGCTCTACCTATGATGTCACAAAACTGGGAAATTTGTAAATTAATGTTTTCTGGAGCTCAGAGAGAGAGAGGATCTACAAACAGGCGTGAATGAAGCTTAAAAGTAAAAAAGTGAATGCTTCATAAAATGTGTCCTTTAAGATAAGATGGCAACAGGCCCAGGCTCCTGCTGTGTTGAGCACTCTTGAGCACTCCCAATATACTTCACCAATCTAAAACATTCACTAAAAAGGCTAAAAATGCAGCTTGGTACTCTTGACCAAGGTCGTGGCTCAAGATGAAAGGTATTGAAGCATTGATTATTTGTAGACACGTATTTTACCTGTAAAAAGCACTGGCTGGCAAGCATTTTTTATGATTTTGTTTTTCTGTTTTGCTCTGATAACGGTCTCAGCAGATGAACAAGAAGGCACAGACTTTCATGGCTGACACAAGCTACACCTTTGATTTGGTTTGCTGTCTTGCCTCAGCATCCCCTTTTGCTCATTTAACTTCAACAAACCAAAGACAAAACAACTCCCACACTTTAAGGTGAAACAATGTCCAAAAAGGATCACCTGTTTTGGCAGTTTTCACCTTGATCCGACTGCATTTACATATGTAGCCGGGTGCTAACGGTTTCCTCTGATGTGACACATGCTGAAGGAGGGACGGGCTTCAAAGTGTGGGCCAAGGACATTCCGCCGTGCCCTTTATCCAGCTATCATTAGTATGAGCGCGACCCTATGTGTGCGAACCGGCAAGAACTCTTAAATGCACTGAATATTCCATCTGTTTAACTTAAAGGTGAATATGACCTTGATGCATGGATTTTCTTCTTTCTTTTCTTTTCTTTTTTTCCCCACATTTTTCTCGGTAGAGTCTAACCAATAAGATTTTTATTATACATTTTTGAGTTACTTTATTATCATAGAAATGTATAATACAAATCTTCTCTTTTCTGAATAGTTGCTGACTACTCTTTTGTCTTCTGCCACTAAATCTATGCTAAAGAGTGAGTTATATAATTTCAGATTAAAGGAGACGTATCATGCTTTTTCTCAGCGATGTAATATTGAACAATGACATCAGTAGATCATCATTTGACATTCTGTTCATTGTAAACTGCAATATTGATCTAAAATGGCTTAGGAACAGAAACCTTTCCATTGACTTCCTGTTCAAAACGTTAGAACTGATAAGCCCCGCCTCTCCATAGTGACATTTTACTGTAACAAGCAGCAGATTGTCCTGTACATGTTTATATTTTTTTAAAGAGACTACGTGACATTTTAGATCGCTACATATGTCACTCAGAGTCTAGAATACAGCAAACATATTCATTCTTATAGTTTCAGACTCCCAATTTAACAAGAGAAACAATATATTACCCAGAACAACATGGTCCAGTCTAATAAAGCATGTAAGCGCTATATACCTCCTGACATATGCTGGTTTATAACGGGTCAGAGTGCATGTTCCCTGTTCCATTTGCACATAAAAGAACCATTTTGGGGTCTCTGTGAACCATCAGCTCTCGCACTCAGACCTCTGTCACCCTTCTGTAGATTCATGACCTGTTAATTGCCCGTAAACTCTGCGTATAGTCCGTTACAAGGAGAGTGGCTATGTTACCCACTTATCCTGCTTTTAATCAACCGTTAGTAAAGGATAGAGGTATATAGTTATAGGCTTGTTCCAGCTTTATGTGCGCACAGAAAAGAACTGCAGCATGTGAGTCCCCTGCTCCATATAGTTGACATGATGGGCCATATTAATACACTTTTTAACAAATATCCTGGCACCATGTTCAGGTATTTCACATTGTTCTATTGTGTTTTTGCTTCTTGTAAAGGATTTACTTTTTATGGTTGACTTAAATGTGCTAAAGAAATAAAAAGGTTTGAATTAGTTTGAGTTTAACATGCAAATAATATATCAGGGGGGGAAAGGCATGCAAATTTACTATTGTAAATATTCTCATATATTTTATTAAGTTTTTATCATTCTGGATCCCACAAACATATTATAATAGGTCTAGAGACATGCAATCCATCAGAAATGTACTAAATGTGCCTGTAAAAGTCTGACTGTAAAATAACCACAAAATAAATAACAAATCTGTAGGTATGATTATTTGATCAAAAACAGATTATTAACATACCCACAAAGTAAATACAGAGCAGTTTTTTGTGGATCTTTACTTCACTTGAGAACTTATTACTTTGACTCCATTAAAAAAATATATATAATCATTTCTACTCCACTATATTTCTTAAAAAGGCTCAAAGTACCACGTATTTTTGTGGAGGAGTTTTCCGTGTCTTTTGTTCATTTCAAACCCGGATGTTGTTCAGAGACTCGACGTGAGACTGTCAGACTCACAACAGGAAACAGGTCGTGGGAGAGATGTGATTGATTTGCTCTTGAGACTTGTTTAAACTATTTTAAGGGCTGTCAACCAAATCTGCTGTTTTATGCAATAAATAGAAGTCGTTTATTCTTGCTTTTGTTTTTCAGGTTGTAAATTTACAGTCAATCACCAAAAAATGTCCTTCCATTGTCTTCAGTGTTTTAAGAAATCACAGTTTGAAAATGTAATTATGCTAAATGATTAATCCAAACAAAATACTGTGACTGAACTTTGATCGTTGTGGTTAAAACATGTTGGTAATTGTTCTTTCCTCTTGTCAGGGCGGTGTCTGGTGTGGACTCAGACCCAGACCTGGTGCACATGGAGATGCAGGACGCCAGTGGAGGTAACGGCCTTTCCACTCTATGATCTATACAAACATGCTAAAGATTATTTTTCATGAACATGCAAAGTTCAGATATTAGCATTGATATTTAAATGTTTTAATTGTTTTTTTTGATCAAGTCAACACTTTCTGAGGTGTTTGACGCCCTCTGCTGGTGATAATAAAGTGCGTATCATTTTTAAACGGTCTATTAGCAGAGCAGCTATTTTGCTACATGACATGGATGAATTCAACACTGCTACTTGTTTTATTGTTTTTTTTACGACGTTACATATAACAGGATTTAAACCTGGAATAAGCTCATTTGGCGTAATACAAGGCCTATAAACTTGAAGCTGACCTTGGACAAAATGCAGCACTTTGCAATAGTCATTTTGTGCCATGTGCCAGGTCAGCACAGTCCCAGCTCTATCAATGGCCCCGTGTGGGAACTGCAGGCTCTAATACAACAGACCGGGGCCTTGTTGGTGCAGATGACCTTGCTCATGGGCTGATCCTGTCCACGGTTGAATTCCAGGGCTCCTCTGAACAGAAAAAAAAACATTGGGGTTGCCAGAAGATTTACATTTCAATTGACAAAGAAATGTGTTTTTCGGAATAATGAGGAATTAGTACTATTAACAATTTAAAACACAATATTAAATCCTTTGAATGTGAACTTGCGCTTATCAAATCTAGCTACAACTCAAACTTAAGACACAGTTTTTTTTATTCATGGTTATTGGTTATCTTTTTTCTTTTTTTTTACTTTTTTGTGTCTGAGCACTGACTGGACGATTTTTTTGGCCCAAATCTGAGTCTCATTTCCTCGTGGCGTGGACTGCCGATTAGTCCTGTCACGTATCAATCATAAAACGCACCAACAGCTCACCTGCAGCCTCGTTCTGGTTCTTCCCTAAGAGCAGCACGGTTCCGCCTGTCTACGCGCATTGATCTATCATAATATAGTTCCCTCAGTGTACGGGACAAAATGAAGACGGAGAAAGACAGTTTGAGCTGGTTCAGAAGAGACTGAATCTACGGGAGACGAGAGATGCGATGCGATCATAAACAAACGTACGTGTGTGTTGTATCAGTCCGCACGGGGGAGTGGCATGCGCACTTCCGCCTGAGTTCTCAAATCGCCGAAAAATCGTCCATTACGCCTTTAAGTTATTGTCAAATAATAGAAAATGGTTGGTATATGTGACATTTTGAGGACTTTTTTCAATTCAAAAGATGTAAATTTTTCCTATTTTTCCTAACCATTGAGACATATCTGCACATAACACATGCTAGGATCAAGAATGTTTCCTAATAGCTACATTTTTAATCATCTCCAGTCAACCATGTTATTGCAAAAAAAAAAATCTGTTGATTGCACTTTTTCTCTCTCCACACCTGAGCACACACCTGCACCTCCTTCACACCTGCACCTCCTTCACACCGTCATGTCATTAGGAGGCTTTTGTCTGTCAGGCTTTTGAGCGTGGAGTTCTTACTGAATGTGATATCTGGCAACCTCCTGTCTGTTCTCTGGTGGGTTTTTTTCCTTCTACACGTCCACTGGCTCGCGTCCAAAAGTAGATGTCCTTCTCAGTGTAAAACAAAACATGAGCTGTCGTGATGAGCACAGCGAGGTGGCTTCAGGTTTTGTGGGATTTTGTGTGAGATGACTTGGGGGTTACTGGTTTGACAAACTATACATGCGTTCGCGGTGACGTCATACATCCGGGACTTCCCCATAGCGGCCATTTTGAAAGGGGCACGTGATATGCTAGCAACCACCACAACTGCATCCTTTTCTACGGCATAATGAGCTACGAATACTTTGATTCTTTAGAACTAAGGTACACGACAAAGCTCTCATTCCTTGGTTTGACAACAGAGCGATGTCCTAACAGAACACAGTTTTTTTGGCATTTTGGCCTCATATTTCCTGGATTTCCTATGTAGTAGACGTGCTGTTGTGCCCCTTTCAAAATGGCGGACTCGGTTTCTACTGTACAAGTTCCCGGATGTGCGAACGCATGTATATTGGAGTGCCAAGTCCTGGTTTTGTAAATGTCAAGTCTTCAGCCTCAATTCTGAATCAATGGCCCACAAGTCCAAGTCCTGCTTTTGGTTTTTAAGTCTTTTCAAATCTAAGTCTTTTGAAATGTGTCCTCTGCATTTGACCCATCCCTCAATGCTGCTAGGGCAGTGGGTGCTAGATCTTTGTGCTAGGCTTTGCCAGGACCTTAGCTGGAGGTATTGTGCATTCTGAGTTGATGGGGGAAACCGGAGCAACCGAGCAGCCACCTTGTCTCCGTTCTACCACTATCCTTTGACACTTAACCTGTTATGTGAATGAATGGGCGAATCTCTTTTTAATTTTTTACCTCAAATTCTCAAGCTACTAAACTACTTTCTGTAAATCTTTTTCACGATTGAAGCTTAGTGTAACTGTGCCAACTACACGGACTCTATCCCCCACACCCCACTTATACCCATCTCACCGCCCGCCCCCCTAAAGAGCGCACTCAGCCAGGCGTACCAACCCAACCTGTTCTCTGAGGTTTGCCCTGTCACCGCTTCACCTCTGGGTTTAGCCGACGACACCACTCCGGACACAACACCGACTGGTCTACAGAGAGAAGACTGGGGTGAGGCGGGGGGGGCTCCAGACGGACGGGGGTGGTCCATGATGGATGACCTCAGACACGCCGCCTGCCTTCAGGGAAACCACATTATGAAGATTGATGTCCCGGGGCGTAGACTATATTCACAACATGCAAATTGGCAAAGTAACACGTCTCTCCCAAACTGACTTTTGACTGATAAATAAAGATGCATGATTCATTTTTATGCACTCGTCAGAATGGAGAGCAGGCACAGGTGGGGAGAGTGCATAATGTATGGGTTTGGAAACGGGAGTTGGAAAGAGAGAGCGAACACTTAGTCTAATCTAATAGTCTTTTAATGAGGCTCACCGCGTGTTGCTTTGATTAAACGGAAGAGGTTTGCAGTAATTGAATCAGCACATTTGTTCAAAAAGACAGCCACAGAACAGAGGACTGGGACAGTAAAAAAACATGAATTGTTGATCGTGTTTAGATATAATATGTCAGCTTTTCACGTTTTAAAATTTTTGCTTGAATTCACTTATAGAGTAGAATACATCAACACATTTTTTTGGATAACAATGAAAACATTTAATGGGAAAAGGTGATAAAATCCATTTAGGTTAGGTAAACATCTCGTGTATGTATTTATGTGTGAAAAACCTAAACATCCATAAGCAAGGAATTTGGCCAATTGTAAAAATAAGAAATAAGAATACAATAGAAAAGAATGGGAAAAAAGAAAAATAACATAACATCTGATTTTCTTATTTGAACTAAAAGCAATTTGAAGGATAAACATTAAATACTGTACAAAAGCTGGTATTTTCAAAGGAGAAAACTAAATCTTATATATTATTTCAAGTAAGAGTAAAAGAAGACACTAAAAAAACAGTGTCTGAAAACTACTCAAAACTAAATTGTGCTTAAAGTAAATCATGACATCCTGACAACTCTTGGCATAAAATCAGAACAAACTGAGGAATCAAACTTTTGTCAAATCCACTTGAAAGAAAAGCACATCCTTCTTGCCAGAACGCTTCTGTTTGCACGTTTTAGGGTGAAAAAAGGGTGAAATAGAGAAGCATATTAAACAATGTTCACAGGAAATTAGTAAATGGATAAGTGTCCCATCATCCCCTGTGTAGACTGAGGAGCCAGAAGCACTCAGGAGGAGAGAGGGTGGTTCATCTAGAGGCAGTTCATCCAGGCAGATGAAGATGAGAGTAGAGCGCGTTCCTCCAGGCATTTGAGGAGCCTCCAGATCGACAGCCTACAGATCTTTACCTTCAGCTTCAGCCCAAACCACAGTTCAGTCAGTTCAGAATGACTCTAAAGAGTTTATGAACCCAACAACAAATATCGTAAGAATTCATCTTGCTGGCCAAGTTGTATCCTTTTACTGTCAATATCTGCACTTCTTTTGACCTATTTCAACATTCACAATAGTTTGTATTGTTCTGTAACTAATACCAATTACATTCTACAGTCCTTATATTGGAGTGATAACGGTCTACATGAGCTAAAACAGATATCGAAGTGTTCACTCATAAAGGTCAGTGGGAGTCCATTGCAATGGCTCTGGCCTCATGGGAGATCTCTGTAAACAGTGCTGATGCTGCGTTCAGGGGAGACTGGAGTCAGGAGGAGTCTCTCTGGTCCTCTGTCACCTCTATACACTCTGCTGATGCTGCGTTCATGGGAAATGGGATATTGGAGCACTTTGTTTACTCACCTTTAACTTTGAGGATTATCCCCGCGGCCGTGTGGATGTCGGACACCTACACATTCGCTCTAGTCGACCAGGATTTTACTCTACGTTGTTTCACCTTTGCGCCTCAACAGCAAGCTCCTACTTTTACTACACATCTTGTTTTTGGCAGTTATAACTATACACTGCATGTGGTGTGCGCTCTACAGTATTAAATCACAATAATACATTAATAATCATCAAAACCTTTCATATGTCACACACTCCAAATACAAAAATATAAGCTAAGCATTGGTTGCACGCACGCACATTCATGTTTTTCTTTGTGTGTGTGTGTTTTTTGTCCCTATAGGGTACCTGTACGTGACCTGCCTGATCCAGAACTGCTCCGACAAAATGGTGACCGCTCAGTTTTTGGGGAAAATTGACCACAACTCACTCCTGGTGCAGGACAGCTACATCTTTGTCAAGGTGAGAATCAACTGCTGTGCTAAGCCAATGGTGGTGCTAAGCTAATGATGGTGATAAGTGGTGCTGGGCTAATGATGGTGCTAGGCTAATGATGGTGATAAGCTAATGATGGTGATAAGTGGTGCTGGGCTAATGATGGTGCTAAGCTAATGATGGTGATAAGTGGTGCTAGGCTAATGATGGTGCTAAGCTAATGATGGTGATAAGTGGTGCTAGGCTAATGATGGTGCTAAGCTAATGATGGTGATAAGTGGTGCTAAGCTAATGATGGTGCTAAGCTAATGATGGTGCTAAGCTAATGATGTTGATAAGTGGTGCTAGGCTAATGATGGTGCTAAGCTAATGATGGTGATAAGTGGTGCTAGGCTAATGATGGTGCTAAGCTAATGATGGTGATAAGTGGTGCTAGGCTAATGATGGTGCTAAGCTAATGATGGTGATAAGTGGTGCTAAGCTAATGATGGTGATAAGTGGTGCTAGGCTAATGATGGTGATAAGTGGTGCTAGACTAATGTGGCGCTAAGCTAATGGTGGCGATAATCTAATTAAATGTAGACCGCTGCACTCTAAGAAGTTATAAGGTAGTTTAACTTACCAACAACAAATCCGTTTCTAAGCTCATTAAAGATACCTCAGTAAATGTATCTGCAAATAGAACTATTACCGTATGTTAGTTATAGGTCTCAGCAGTCTTCTTTCTGGGAAATATGGCAAATTGCAAATTGATGGTTTATATAACAAGTACATGCACACTTTTTATTTCAACCGGCAATACATTTCATTTATATAGCCTAACTCTGCAGATGATAACTAAGCTGTCAACCTATTGACCTATAATATCGAGGAAAGACTCACATAATATAACTTTTCCTTTGCATAAATCAGCTCATTAGTGGCAAGATTAAAGATTCAAAGTTTTAGTCTGCAACCATCATCATGGTCCTCATTTTACCCACTCTGCACTCTGCATACAGGCCCAGTGTGTGTCTGGAGATATGACAGCATGTACTGTAATTAGATTCTAGGCCGAAATAAATTGGACTATTAGAACTTGTTTGGAACAGACTCTTATTTTCTGGAAGTCCACAATTATTGCTGATTGGCTGTTCCTCTTATTCCGCCCGGCCCACTTTCACTTCTGACTGCTACTGACCCCCACATTCACTTATTTCAATGGAGAACTCTTGCCACTAAAATTGATTTCTGCACAATGTTCATCTTTGAAAAGATAGATAGTTGCTCATGTTCTATGACCTTTCACAACAACATGCTTTATAAACCACGAATACGAGCATCCTTTAGCATTTGTAACTTAAAGGTGGACTGGACGATTTTTTTCAGCAAATTATTTTATCATATTTCCTCGTGGCGTGGATAAATCATTTGTCCTGCCACGTATCAATCATAAAACGCACCTACCGCTCACCTGCAGCCGCGTCAGGCTCGTCCCCACGTTTCCGCGTGCCTAAGCGCATGGATCTATCATAATATAGTTCCCTCAGTGTACGGGGCAAAATGAAGACGGAGAAAGACAGTTGGAGCTGACGCAGAAGTGGACAGAAATCTACGGGAGACGAGCGATGCGCTCCGCTGCGCTAATAAACAAACGCACGTGTGTGTTGTATCAGTCCACACGGGGGAGTGCGCATGCGCACTTCCGCCTGCGTTCTCAAATCGGCGAAAAATTTTCCATACCGCCTTTAAGTAAAAATTCAGTCTAGCAATAAAATGACAATTTTTGTCACTTAAAGAGTCAAATATAAAAAATGTAAAAATATTTCACACAGATTTTGTGTGTTATAGTGTTAAATGTGCAGATTTGTTTTTATCAACAATGGCAATTGTAATCAATATTAAAAAAAAATGCTATTGAATTAGATCAATATATTTTTGCTGAACTCCTTGAAACCTTTATGCAAAATGTCCATAAACGTGCTTAAAAATGTGTTTTCTTCTTTTCAGTCCAGTTCAAAACTGTATCACAATCTGCTCTCAAATGTATCGAAGTAAAAGTAAAAAGACACCACTGTAAAAAAAAAACTTAAGTATTGTAAAGTAAAATTCAGTACTTCTACTTTAGCACTTTATAACTTTCCTCCACTGCTTAAATATTTTCTCAGTACTGTTTGATTGAAGTATGTAATGTTCTGTCTACCCACTCACTGACCGCACACACATCATCTTATCATACTTTAAAGTCACGGCAGCATTTGTAAACATAATACAGGCCACTCATCACATTCTCATCGTCTATAGAATTATGCACTGTCAGACAGAACTTCTTTTGAAAAACACAATGCTTCCTTCAGGGACCTGCGTTAGATCAAACCCTCTCATCATTTTTTCATCTCCACAATTTTTTTTTCACCAACGCTAAAACTTCTCCTATCATCCGCCTGGAATCACATCTCAATCTTCCCGCTGACGGTACAGATCTGAGCAGCTGAAAGGTCTCCACAGAAGTCCAGGAATAGCTAGTTCCCCAACGCAATGAAACGAGACGTAACTTTGAGCTCTGAAGCGATGGCAGGAGCGCGGACGGGAGCGTCGGGAGATTTGGACAGTTTGATTGGCTGTTGGCTACAGAGCTGCCGTCTGATTGGCTGTCACTCACTCCGCATAAGGTCTTCAGTGACTCAGGCTTTTACTTGTGGGTGAAGAAGTATTCAATAAGTAAAAGTACAGACATATAAACATTTAGATAAAATACTACTACTTAAGTAAAAGTATTGAAGTGCCTGTTTATAAATGTAGTTCAAGAATAAAAAGTATTTCAAACTGATTTTGAGATGTAAATGTTGTTGCTCCACTCTGAGGGAACCCTTATCTGTGATGGTGACGTTAACCTCCACATGTAGCCTACACTACATGTCTCAAACTCACACTGCACTGGTAAAAATGATATTATGAATACATTTTGCATATTCACCAATTTACACATTTCTCCAATCCCTTAATGTATACAAGAATAAAGTACTTATAACTCCTCAAACCATATGAAAAGTACTTTGGGTCCAGTTATACATTTTAATGAGGTATGAAGTACAGATACCTGCTCTCAGTTGTAGAAAAGCAAAAGTAAGATGTACCCACTGTATAAAGTGAACTACGGATAGCAAAAAATGTAACTTAAATGCAGTAGTTTTGCTTTTTTTTGTACTTTCCACCTCTGGCTTTTACCCATATAGTTCCTTTCACAGAGAGATGAGGTGCGTTTGATTTATCCACAGCTGAGGTTTGACCTTTGTGGAGTGCAGTGCGTCAGAAGCAGATGGTTAGCGAGCTCTTAATGCCACCAGAGGGAAAGTGCATGTTCCCAAGAAAAAAATTATTTGAAATGGACTTGTCAAAAATTGTCTTCTGCAAGTTTTTTGTCCCAGTGGATGCAAATAATTGCCTTTTTGTGAAGAGTGCAGAGCTGCAAATAACAATTATTACTATAATCAACTATTCAGTGATTGTTATTTTGGATTAGTTTACCCGAGAAACAATTATTTCTACTGAACATAGAGATTTTTAAGAGTCATTTTTGTAATTATATTTTTGAACCATATAAAGGTAGATTTATGTAACTGAAGGCGAATACATACTTTTACAATCTTGTTTTTTACATTTTTGTCAAATTTCCTAAAAAAAAATTCTACATAAAGTAATCAGTCTAACATTTTGGGAATGAAAATTGATTTGATCAGATTTAGTATCTGGCTACAAAATTATACAATTGAAGGAATTAAAAGAGATAGTGAAAACTTACTGTGTGGGCACTGAGCCAAATCAGAGTTGTTTTCTTCAGTTAAATGGAATCAAAACTCTATCTATTATGTCCTGAATTGCAAGCGACCTAAACTGATATATCTCCTTGGCTTTCCAATAAGCAATTAGAAGAAATGACCAATATATTTACTCTTTTCAACATGTGGTATGTGTTTTCTTCCTCAGGTGACCACAGGGAATCGCACCAAGCACTTC
The DNA here is from genome assembly GCF_026437365.1 of Eucyclogobius newberryi. NCBI lineage: Eukaryota > Metazoa > Chordata > Actinopteri > Gobiiformes > Gobiidae > Eucyclogobius > Eucyclogobius newberryi. Next base: position 10,119,988 of record NW_027315857.1, read on the forward strand.
GTCTCATATCGGCGCAATGACTTTGTCCACATGAGGTTTCCCAAGTACGCCCTGCCCAAAGTAAGTCCACTGTTATATTTGTTTTAAAAGCAAGGACTGTGTGTTAGTTTCTATTCCAATTTCTAGTCCAGAAAGAAAAAATATTTCCATTTAGATTACATTTATATTCCTTTTTTATATTTAGATACATTTGTTGAGTGTTTGGATCAAAGTAGCAGTTCCAGCTACTTGACTCCCATATACATTTACACGTTTGTTTGTTTGTTTGTTTGTTTGTTTGTTTGTTTGTTTGTTTGTTTTTTATACAAGAAAAAGTATGTGCAAAAACACCAATGAAATCATTTGAATGAAACCCACACCATCCCAATTTTTACATCACCACATCAATCACATCTATCACATCGTCATCAGCATTGACCCGTCGGTGACAGCCCGGCTCTCTGGTGTACAGCAGAACCTTTCTCTGAGCGGCACAGTGACCTCGGGGGCCCGTTTGAGCGTGACACCGGCCTGAGTGCTATCGAACTGCACCCATTGATCCGCGGTTCCTCATGTATTTTTCAGGTTCGGAGTGAGAAAAGTCATGCTTAAGGAGATCAGAGCTATTGACAAGTGTCTGCAGTGTGAGTGTGTAGTAACACTAGAGCTCAGCACTTTAGGTACACATAGTATAGTATAGTATAGTATAGTATAGTATAGTATAGGATTACACATGTACTGTATGTGCAAGAGATGGCAAAATGGTTAACAGTACCTAAGTCCAGACACTTCTATCACTGTGAAGGCGATCGGAATGTTCAGACGAATACTTCAAGCTGATTGGTTGAAGCCAGAAATCAAACTTTGGTTGGATCCAGTTGAGAGAAAACCACAGAAAAAATCAGCGTTCCCGGGTTTGTTTCGGTTTGTTTAGGCGTTTCACACTTTGGTTTCTGCCCAAACTACAAAGCTGCCCTACGATTGGCCAGTCTCTGATCCACAGGAGGCGGGGCTTAATCATAAAAGCCTGATCTGGACAAGATGGATTCTCACGTTTTTTTGAACTCACATATAAGGTTATTAGCAATGATTTGACTGTACAATTATCATTATCAGGATTATTAGCAATATCCACAAAAACACAACATGTCAAGAGCATTAAAGTGTTCTTTGACTTTAGTGCACTATGTAACTTTACTTCTAGAGGGCTTTTAAGTTACCGTCTCAAGTATTCACCAAATGTGTCTGCTACTGTGCTACCTTTTCAAACCTCACAGTCGCTGAAATATATATGTGTATGTAAATATATATATACAGTTTCCCCTGGGATCCGCTGTAGCCACTCCAGTTTGGGGGTCACATATATATTGCTTGGACCATAGCTAACCCGGCGTGTCTATTTGTGTTTAGCTGCAGTCCGCCCCAGTAGCTCCGCTCCGACACATGTCCTTGTACTTGGCTGAGCAGATAGGTCACCAGCACTACTCATGCTTTTAGCCACCCGGACACTCGGAGCGGGACAGAATGTGTGACGAAGGGACGAAGAGAAGGAGAGAGAGCTGCAATGTTTTCACGTCTGAATAATTTAGGCAGGATGAAATATGCAGAGGCCATCAGGGAGGCTGTTGGTGCGGTCCTGGGGGAGCTGACCCGGGTTTAATGGATTAAGCACACGTAAACATATCAGGACGCATGCAGGCGCGGGACAGGGCTGCGCTGGAGATAAGGACAGTTTTTAGGCCACAGGAAAAGACAGGGAAGGGTCTTTATGCTGTATGTGGCAAAATAGAAGGGAACATGCTATTGGCTCTCCAACTTCATCAGTATATTGAACGTACATGACTTATTTCTTTTAATCAGACGAGCCTTGTGCGTGACATGTTTGGGCGATCGTGGGCCATCTTCAGTCCCGGTGGTGACGTGGTGATACTTCCTGAGGCGTGGTCAGTTTGAGTGACCCCCACCTCCTTTCTCCCACTGGTGTCTGGAGAAGGGTGTCCCATGTGTGTGAGAGGAGGAACTCTCCTGTCTGTGCCTGAATGTCTCTCTCCACTCGTCAGCCACATTTCATTTCAGCCTATTGTAACATAAAACACATCCAGTTCCACTGATGTGACGCCTCGATCAGTCAATGGTAAAGATATGTCTGAATGTCTTGGTTTCAGCGAGAGCATTTACAGATCGATAATGTAGACACATCAACGCACAGATTAGGTGGCAGACCCTTATGTTTTAAAGTTAGTTCGGAACCAACAGTTGTATTGATTCAAAACAAAAGAACTTCAATTTCAATCATTCATCCAAACTATTCACATAATTGAAATTGACTTCTCATTATCCTCAGATGTAAACGCTGTGAGGTCTATACTTGATTATATCTAATAAACAATGATATAATGTTATCCGTGCGATGGCAGTGGAGAAAATGGCTGTAATGAAAAAGCCTGTTAAACAGTGAACGAGGAAGCTCTTGACACGACTGTGAGTGATGCATGTCCGCGGGTTATGGAGCAGTTATGAGTATGATTTATGATTGGAGAGAGAGAGAGAGAGAGGGAGAGTGGTCCCAGCTGATGATGGGGCGACTCAACATCACATGCCCTATAATTATCACTGAACGAACCATCGCACCATCGCTGTTTGGGCTTGGGAGGATAATAAGGTAATTGCGTGGCGTTCAGTGACTCATAAAATGGGTTGGATAAATAAACACTACTTTAAAAATGGTAATAGTTAGCCTCTATAGACCATTTTCACAATTTCAGAATGCACAAGGAGCCTGCAGCAAAGTTCTTTTGAAGCAATTATGAAAGCTGTTAAAAATGAGATTAATAAGAATACAGTTGATGCACTACGTGGTTTTCTCTACATATTTATATTAAAAAGCTGCTTTCTGAAATATTTGGAATAACAGCTAAATAACAGCTAAAATAGAACATGGAAAAAAATGATTCCAAGGTAGTACTTCCAATTTAAATGAGGCTAAATTCAATAGGCTAACTGCTAGCTTGAGTTGATGTGCGTCTTAGCATCGAAGTGCTAAACTGATGTGAACAGCTGATTTAGAGGGGCGATATATCGGTTCCAGTATCGTTATCAGCCGATATCAACCAAATTTCACTTATTAGTTGATATCATTAATAAGTAAAATGTAAATAGAAGAGCTATAGTGTGAATTTTTCACACTATAGCTCTTCTATTTACATTTTACTTATTATGGCAATATGTTTATACAATCGTTTTCGTTTTATAAAATCGGCCATAACACCAGCCAAATATCGTATATCGGTATCTGCTCAATAAATCCATATTGGACCATCCTTACGCTGAAGGTGTGTGCCAAAAATCTTTTTAAAAAATCTTACCACCTAATGACGTCACAAAGGTAACAACCGAAAAGTCAGCTATGTTTTATCTAAGAGAACAACATGAAAGTAAAAAGGCGATTTGGGGCATAATATTAAAAAGCTTTAAATAAACTCTCCCAGCTCAAACCTAAAATAAAGCTATAGAGTGTAGCTCACATGTACAGTAGCACTTGTGTGGTTATAGCGTTTTGGTCGTCCTCAGGAGAGTATCTCGTTTCACTTCTCAGCACTTTGGTCATGTGGTTCGGAACAGCGCCGGATTAAAAAGTAACATAAGCCTGATGTCTGCATGTCGCACATCTGCTTCACCTTTTCACTCCACGCGCCGCAGACTCCAACTTCTGCCGCCGTATGTCCCGGAGTGCCTCATTACAGTCTAAAGTTATGCAAAACGCAATCATAGCAGTAGTTTTAACTCAGCAAAATTGTCCGTTCTGCTTCTCTGATTATGTTTTGACATGATGCTCGTCAATCTCCGCCCACTTCTTTGCACTTCGGGACTAAATGTTCGCCAACCTGTCCCAAAAGCCTTGACCTTAACCAAATGAACTGTTCCTGAACCTTAGGAACTTAACCTCTACCTGATCTTGACACATTTGCTAGCATAGCCACCAATGCAAATGAAAGAAAACGCAATGCTGCTTTTCACAGTAAGTAGATTGATTATGACATATATGATTTTGCATAATATGTTTCCATTAAGCTCCGCCTGGACAAAATGCAGAATACTTCTATTTCCTTTATTTCTCACTCCATGACAGAGGACCAACTGTCTTGAAAAGTGTCAGGCAATTAGATTCTCCTTATTTTGTGCAAACATTGTGCCTGATTGGATGGAAAAGGTTGTCCCCGCCAGTAGCTTCTCTCTAACTCATTATTACGCAACGAAATATGCATAGGTTATCTTTATCAGTTTGAATTTGTATCAGAATTTACAATACACCGCATAATATACAGGGCATTTATCATACCCAGAAAAATTGAAATAAAGTACAGGCCCTTTCAGCATAACATTACGTTTTAAAATGCGTACCCTTTATGCAAATGTGTTTGTGCTAACCGCTACATCAAATAAAGCGACTAAATGTTGCTGCACTCCATTTTGATTTTATAATGCGTCTCCCTCCCTCCTATTAACTCAAATGCTGTTTTCCAGGCATCTATGTGAAGACTTTACACCCTTACTTTGTTTTAATATCAGCTCGGCGTATTATTCCATCCGTGGTGTTGTGGGTCAGGGCTTGTGTTTGGAGGTGGCTGTAGCGGTAGGGGCCAGAGCGTGTTGTTCCTCCCCAGCAGAGGGCCTCGTCTCTGGGGTAGCGCTGTGGCCTCGAGTCTGCCCTGACACTGATGGATGGAGGAGTTTATGTTGTATACCACAGACAGACAGAGGCTCAGGGCTGATGCTTGTCCCCGCTTTACCTCACGGAGACAAGTCTGCAATAATGCATGAGGACAGAGACGAGTAGGGCTGCGTTTAAAGGTGCACTATGTCACTTTTTTGAGCTGTAAAACCACCAGTAATTGAATAAAAGCAAGGTAGATAGGTGTAATGACAATCTGTTTAACACTCCAAGCAAAGCAATCACAAAAAGGTTAGCGCACATTTAATGATAATTTGGACATTGTTGAGTGTTGCATCATTTTTCAAGTACCGTATTTTCCTGACTATAAGTCGCACCAGCCAAAAAATGCATAATAGAGGAGAAAAAAAACATATATAAGTTGCACTGGAGTGTGAAAGTGAAAATAACAAATAATATCACATATAAGTCACTCCGAAGTATATAAGTTTAAATATAAGTAAAAGTTGTACCCCGGCCTTATAGTCCGGGAAATACGGTAGATCAGTGTTTTGCAAACACATTGGAAACATTGGATGATTTCAGATTTTTAAAAAGTGAAATTCCTTCTTCTTGCTTTTTTTTTCTCCATATTTTTTTCTAAAACAAGAAATACAATTAAAAAAAAAAAAAAAAGAGAAAGAGAGAGTAAAATTAAAGAAGAATAGCTAGTACTAAAGCATTCATACAGTCAATATATTGTTCCATTCTATTTTCAAGTTTATTGTAATTGAAAGAATATGCAGAATATTTAACTCTAGAATTGGCTTTGTAGTAAGTTGTTGTTGTTGTTGTTGTTGTTGTTGTTTTATGGCGGTTGTCATCCAAGTGTTGCACCGCCAGACTTTATTCCTCAGACATACAACTGTTAGAATGCTTTGGTAGAAAAGTATGAAAAGTAGTCATCTGAACACAAATTTTAAAACAAAGTAACTTTCAATATGAAGGTACTGGTCTGAAGAGTTCAAGTGTATACTGCTCTGAGCTGGATCAGCCCTGCTCTATAGGTGAAGAGTTAGAGCCTGAAACCAGCCGATGGATCAGTTTCAAGTCGCCGTGGACAACCTGCTAAGTCTTGGGTCCTTAACTATTGTGCTGTGCTAGCATCCTCGTCGCAGCTGCTAAGCGCCTTGTCGATCTGTGGTTTCAGTATGTAGTTATAAGCAGAAAGTAAAGTATACCTTAATCCTCCATTTTTGTACTGCTTTGTTAGAGAATTTTTTGGAGTACATAATTATTAAAACATGCAGATCAATTAATTTCTACTCTGACAAAGTAGTTTATTGTGCCATTCATTAGGCATCATTGTGTTTGTATAGTCCAAATGAAAATTAATTATCAGTCAATTCCATTATAACCATTTATCTAATTTGTTGCTTTAGCCCGATCACAAGTTGGCATTTCGTTGCGGTCACATATAAAGTATGGAACTTTGCAACACCCTCAAAAGCACACATTTGTACAGAATAAATGAATAAATAAAACATCCTTCTACCCCTCAGAACTGTTCACTTGACAGTCACATATCAGCAGTTCATTTAGCCGTCATTGTTTTCCAAAGGGAATGTGGTGTTTTGGGTGATTGGAGGCACAGTTCCTCCTCGGCTCAGGCGCCTTTATCTCCAAATGTGATGTAAATGTAATCAGTCTGACACAGAAAGTGCTGAGTTGCTGAGCACGGCGAGTGATGGCGGCGTGAGCTGTGTGAGAGCGCAGAGAAGAGACGCCAACGCCATCCCTGATAAACACTCGCTACATTGGTGAAGTTTTTGATTGTTTTTGATTAAAATTACGATATGAGTGTGAGTTTTTTCTTTCTTCTTCTTGTAATTTTTTTGACAAAACACAAAACAAAAACATATTGCGAAAACAGTAATACCCAGGGAGCAAAAATACTAAAACACAATGCTACAAAGTACATTCCACAGGTATCCATCTCCATTGTTGGAGTTTTTCGTCCCAGATACATAGTGTTATTTATTGAACAAGAAAGACCTGAGCAGAGACAATTGAGCATGGATAGTTCACTGAATTGATCAACTTTGGTGCTTAGACCCTGGCAGGACACGTCGACGAAGCTGTGACAGATTTAGTAAAGAAACCATCTTCTCTTCTATACAGCCAATGGACTCTTGTGGTAGAGTAGAGAAGACGATAGCAAGACTGAGGTGCTAGATGGTTCTACTGCTGCGGCGGAGATGGTAAAGAGAGATTTATTTGAATGGCTAGTGAGGCGATTGGTTGAAAGTCAAAGATAGCAGGCTGGGATTGTTTTTTTAATGACAGACATGTGACAGGAAGTTCAAATAACACTGGAAAATAAAGTCTTCTCGATTTAATTTACGCACGATTCGACAGAGACTGAAAATAGTGGACCGTTTAGTTGGTACGTTTACACCGTTTACGCGTGGGATGTTTAAGTCCATCAACATTATCGGCCAAAGCAGCAAGACAAGTCCAATTCATCCATCGCTACCGACAGAACAATTTGAATTCACTAATAATGAATGAATGTTCCTTGTTGTTGCAGGACGTCCAGATCGTGAGCACGGATGAGAGCCAGGTGTTCTTGGCCCTGCAGGAGTGGTACCAGACGGACACGTATAACCTGTACCAGTCCGACCCACAGGGGGTGTACTACTCCCTGGTGCTGGAGAACGTCCGCAGCACCCAGCAACCCGAGGAGAGCACCCTCATCGATATACTGGAGGTGAGCATCCAACAAGGCCGGGAATATTCCTGTTTATACGGTTTGATTATTTCCTGTAGAGGGTATGTGTGATTTCTGTTGAACGCTGATGTCTAGTAGCAGAAAAACAAACCAACAAAAGCTAGACAATGGAAATGGTCCTTTTGTTCATTTTACTATGTGCATCTCAGGCTTGTGCATGTTTTACTGTTGGATCTGATCTTGTGCCTGCAAACCATCCATGTGTGTTCCATCCATTTGCCATTTGAAACATGCCTGAGGACATATTCTGTGATACACCAATGTATGCCCTGTGTCACTGTCTACTGCATGATTTATGGAGGTCACATTACAAAACGTTGGGAATTTAACGGTTAGTCACATGTTTGTGTTTGCTTCTGGTCACATAATATCAGACAATAATATCACACATATCAGACACACTTCATGTCCATCACAGCTCGTCTTTGCTTGTACAACGGTTTAATTCTTGTCCCTGTCTCACTGTGAGGACTACTTTTTTGTACATCAGCTGTATGTTAGCATCATTCCTGCTATTAGCTCCAGGACAAACTTGATGAGCACAATAAGTCCACACTCCTCTGTCCTCTGCATGGACTTAGTTTAGGAGAGTTTTAGAGTTCTTTGCTCTAAATCTGCTTTTTAAATGAGTCACATAAATCAGTTTGCAGAGGATGTTTCAAAAGTTCAAGAAGAAGCTAACACAGCGTCAGGGTTCACTGTCACATCCACTGACATTCATGAAATTCAATTCATTGCCAAGCCCTAATTGAGCCTGTGCTTGAGTGTGTGCATCAGTACGATACATCTGGCAATGATTAGAGGTTTTTAAATCCCGATCAGGCAATTAAACTTGAATAAAATATCATATTTCAACTAAATGTACAAGATAAAACACCTCAGTGAAACGAGGTTGTTTTCAGAGTTTGCATCTCGACTCTCCTCTGCTCCTCGGCTCCTCTGCCACCTCCTCCATTCTCTGTTCTTCTCCCCATCCATCAAAAGTCTGGAGAACCGCAGTTGGATCGAAGGTGTTAGACAGTGGTGTAAAAATGTACATTTACTTTTGACACATTCTAATCTTACGGCTGACGCGCTGCTATTAAACCAGAGAAGCAATGGAGTTTGCACAAATCAGCTTTTACTCTTGCTACTCCAATCAGAAAACTCAAACTGCTGCATATATATACTAGTTATGAAGCCACAGGAAATTGATTTGGAGTCGCTGTATTCCATAGTCTGTGCTACTTGTGCATGACTTAATAATTAATGCTTGTGTCAAATTATATTGCAGGGAAATATGCACAGAATTGCATAAGAAAGTTTGCTGCTGCGCTTCTTCAGGCCTTGACATTCCATCGCTTTCTGTGAAAATGTTTAATCGATCCTTTAACAGCGCTTACAATATTTTATATTTGACGATAAATACATCTGTACTGAAAAAAATACAAATGTACTATAAACGTAAAGGTGCACTGTGTAACTTTTCTAGCGGCGAGTACGTCATGGGAGATGAAAGTGACAACTTCTGCGACTGTCATGCTTTTGCAACTGGAATAGAAATGGGAAAATGTGGTTTGGGCCCCGAAGCAGATTTAGCTTAGGGCCCCTTGAAAGGCTTGGGCCGGACCTGTTTGTCACATGTTCTTAGAAAGGCTCACTCCGCAACAACGATGACGAAATATCAGACACACTTGATATAAACCGCAGATCGTCTCTGGACGTACAACGGTTTTAACGTCTTTCAGTTTTAGTTGAAGAAATTCCAGGATATATACTTGACTTTGATTGTGCAGTTTGCAGCTATGGCCTAGATTGATAGAAAATACTGTATTTTCCAGAATATAAGTCGCACCAGCCAAAAGATGCATAATAGAGAAGAAAAAAACATATATAAGTCGCACTGGAGATAAGTCGTATTTTTATTTATTTATTTATTAACAGACATTTAATCTTGAAATGCAATTTAAAATAATAACAGATTAAAGAACATGGTGAATAGGTGTACGTATGCTAACGCTAACACCTTCAGCTACATGAGGCACAGACAGAACTGTGGTAAGTGTCTGGTATGTGAACGTAACATATGAACAGTTATTCAGATAACTATAGCATAAAGAACATGCTAACAAGTTTACCAAAGCATCAGTTTTACCCCAAATCACTAAATCCATTGAATTCTTCTTCCTCTGTGTCACTTCTAAACAACTCCACAAACTCCAGAGGTAGAGGAAGTGCAGATTCTTCTTCTGCGTCGCTTAGAGCCTAGAGCGCCCTCTTGTGAAATGCGGTTGCCAGTGTGAAAATAACCAATAATATCACATATAAGTCGCTCCAGAGTATAAGTATATAGCACCCCGGTCAAAATTATGAAAAAAAGTGCGACATATAGTGCGTAAAATACAGTAAAGAATTTTTGACGCATTAGCAATTCTGTATATACTGCCACAATCAATACGGACATGAATACAGACTGAACTCCAAGTGTATTTTAAAATAAACATGTGCTAAGAAAACAGGAGGAATTGCGGCCGGCTTGATAAACGTCAAGTACTCGGGGCAGAGCGGAGGAGTCGCATCGATTGGAGTGAATTAAAGTTTAACAGCCTGCAGTCTCAGAGTTAGTGCTTACTTTTGAGCCACTCAGATGATGCGCCGCTGCAAAATATGGTGTATTGTGGGTAGGAATATGCAGTCCTCTTGGCTGGAACATGGGAGCAGACAGTCGATCAATGTGCAGTGGATAAAGTATTAGCTCAGCCTGTTTGTTAACTCTGCTCAGCTTCTTGTCTCGGAGTGTTGGTTTGTATGCAAGCTAAAGTTACAATCTATCCATTGTAGTTTTCATTTTTCTTTCATTTTACTTCTACAATCTATTCTACAGTCTAAATAATCATGTAGATCGGGTGCTCTTCAGGATCAAAATGAGGAACTCGCATGAAAACAAAAGAACAATCCGAGTGTCTCTGATTGTTTGGTCTTTGCGCTAAAACAACCGTGATATTTCAAATCTCATATTGTCTTATTTTACTCGAACATTATCTGCTGCATTTTCTTTCCTCTGTCGATGTGTTGTCTCAAAATTTGGACGTCTTTATTTACTTTAGCTCGAGCAAGAACGCACAAGACTTTGGTTTCCTTAGTAACAAGTGTAGTGATTAAAACATAGACCGGTAATGTAACACTGAGTTAAACTGCTATTTTAACTGCTATGTTAAATTACAGGTGTTTTTATTGCCTTGGAATACATTCATTCTAAAAATAAAAACTTCATGCATTCTTACAGAAGGTATACAATGTTCACTTTTTTAAATGTAAATTCAAAGTGTCATTATGGGACTGTTTTGTACCGCTACACATTTTAACCTGATATTAAATGATGTGGTTCTTCCCCAGGTCAAAGGGGTCAAAGGTGTGTTCCTGGCCAATCAGAAGCTGGACGGCAAAGTCACGACAGTCATCACCTACAACAAGGGCAGGGACTGGGAGGCCCTGACGCCCCCCGCCACCGACATGAACGGCAAGAGCCTCAGCTGCAGAGCGGTGAGAGACAAGTGACTCAAGTTTAGTTATTTATTTAAATGAGACGTATTATGCAAAATCAAGCTTTTAATCAGGTTATATTTGTTTCTCCTTTTCATTTACCAAGTTAAAGTTGAATCAGGTCTACGTAAGATTATGCAAACCTGAACCTACATATAAGCAGTTTGAATGTAAATATCATAAAAAGGGTTAGTCAGTCACATAACAGGAAAAAACATCTATTTGTGACGAGGCTGAACTTATCCTGGATAAGTTGAACTTATCCTGGATGGACGAACTCTAACACTAAAGCAGCTTCACAACTCGCTCTGTCAAGCCAAGATTTTCTCATTGAAGCCGAGTGTGTTCACAGAGCAGGGGGCGGGGCTAACGCCAGCAGACCAATCAGAACAGTGACTTCAAACCCAGTTAACTGTCACAATCGTATACGAGGAAATAACAGATTGAATATGAGCCAAAGGAAACTCAGGCACTGCGTTCATGTGGAGTCGACCAATCACAGCCACAGACTCATTCATGGATAGAACAGGCCACAGATGGGCTAAAGTGAACCAGGGTTAACCCCAAAGTGACCTCGCTGACCCTCTAATCAAGCTTCGTGAGACAAGCCTCAGAACTGACCAGAAATGTTTTTTAAAAATCACAATGAGAACATAAACAACATAACAATTCTAGTTTGAACATGTTTAAGAAATGGTGACCAGAAAATGCTTTTGAAAACAGCGTCTGGCTTAGATTTAAAGATTTAAAGCAACAGTATGTCACTTTCTGGAGGGAGCACGTCACCTGCATGACTCCATGGAAATAGAAACTTGAAACCATTCTTTTTTCAAGGTGATAGATACTTTGGAATAGTATAGCCAAAGGAACAAAGCCAAGTACGAGTCAGGTTTGTTTGTTTGGCATAAAAGTTCTGCACTGGTGCTTTAGGTTTCCTGTTTGAAAAGACTGAGGTTCTTGTGGGTTTACGCTTCATCAGAGCTGTACATCCTCACTCACTCTCCTCACTCACTCTCCTCGCTCACTCTCCTCACTCACTCTCCTCACTCACTCTCCTCGCTCACTCTCCTCACTCACTCTCCTCCCTCACTCTCCTCACTCACTCTCCTCACTCACTCACTCTCCTCACCCACTCTCCTCACTCACTCTCCTCGCCCACTCTCCTCGCTCACTCACTCACTCACTCACTCTCCTCACTCACTCACTCACTCTCCTCGCTCACTCTCCTCGCTCACTTTCCTCGCCCACTCTCCTCACTCACTCTCCTCGCTCACTCTCCTCACTCACTCTCCTCGCTCACTCTCCTCACTCACTCGCTCACTCTCCTCACTCACTCGCTCACTCTCCTCACTCACTCTCCTCACTCACTCTCCTCACTCACTCACTCACTCACTCACTCTCCTCACTCACTCTCCTCACTCACTCTCCTCACTCACCTCACTCACTCTCCTCACTCACTCTCCTCACTCACTCTCCTCACTCACTCACTCACTCTCCTCGCTCACTCTCCTCACTCACTCTCCTCACTCACTCTCCTCACTCGCTCTCCTCACTCGCTCTCCACGCTCACTCTCCTCACTCACTCTCCTCGCCCACTCTCCTCACTCACTCACTCACTCACTCACTCACTCTCCTCACTCACTCTCCTCACTCACTCTCCTCACTCACTCACTCACTCACTCTCCTCACTCACTCACTCACTCTCCTCACTCACTCACTCACTCTCCTCACTCACTCTCCTCGCTCACGCTCCTCACTCACTCTCCTCACTCACTCTCCTCACTCACTCTCCACGCTCACTCTCCTCACTCACTCTCCTCGCTCACTCTCCTCGCTCACTCTCCTCGCTCACTCTCCTCACTCACTCACTCTCCTCACTCACTCACTCACTCTCCTCACTCACTCTCCTCACTCGCTCACTCTCCTCACTCACTCACTCACTCTCCTCACTCACTCACTCACTCTCCTCACTCACTCTCCTCACTCACTCACTCTCCTCACTCACTCTCCTCACTCACTCACTCACTCACTCACTCTCCTCACTCACTCACTCACTCACTCTCCTCACTCACTCACTCTCCTTACTCACTCTCCTCACTCACTCTCCTCACTCACTCTCCTCACTCACTCACTCACTCTCCTCACTCACTCACTCGCTCACTCTCCTCACTCACTCGCTCACTCTCCTCACTCACTCGCTCACTCTCCTCACTCACTCGCTCACTCTCCTCACTCACTCTCCTCACCCACTCTCCTCACTCACTCACTCACTCACTCACTCTCCTCACTCACCTCACTCACTCGCTCACTCACTCTCCTCACTCACTCTCCTCACTCACTCTCCTCACTCACTCTCCTCACTCACTCTCCTCACTCACTCACTCACTCTCCTCACTCACTCTCCTCACTCACTCACTCTCCTCACTCACTCACTCTCCTCACTCACTCACTCACTCGCTCACTCTCCTCACTCACTCGCTCACTCTCCTCACTCACTCTCCTCACTCACTCTCCTCACTCAGTCACTCACTCACTCTCCTCACTCACTCTTCTCACTCACTCTCCTCACTCACTCACTCTCCTCACTCACTCTCCTCGCTCACTCTCCTCACTCACTCACTCACTCTCCTCACTCACTCACTCACTCTCCTCACTCACTCTCCTCACTCACTCTCCTCACTCACTCTCCTCACTCACTCACTCACTCACTCACTCTCCTCACTCACTCACTCACTCACTCACTCTCCTCACTCACTCTCCTCACTCACTCTCCTTACTCACTCTCCTCACTCACTCTCCTCACTCACTCTCCTCACTCACTCACTCACTCTCCTCACTCACTCACTCACTCACTCACTCTCCTCACTCACTCGCTCACTCTCCTCACTCACTCGCTCACTCTCCTCACTCACTCTCCTCACTCACTCTCCTCACTCACTCACTCTCCTCACTCACTCACTCACTCACTCACTCTCCTCACTCACCTCACTCACTCGCTCACTCACTCTCCTCACTCACTCTCCTCACTCACTCTCCTCACTCACTCTCCTCACTCACTCACTCACTCTCCTCACTCACTCTCCTCACTCACTCTCCTCACTCACTCACTCTCCTCACTCACTCACTCACTCTCCTCACTCACTCACTCGCTCACTCTCCTCACTCACTCACTCACTCACTCACTCTCCTCACTCACTCACTCACTCTCCTCACTCACTCACTCACTCTCCTCACTCACTCTCCTCGCTCACTCTCCTCACTCACTCTCCTCACTCACTCTCCTCACTCACTCTCCACGCTCACTCTCCTCACTCACTCTCCTCGCTCACTCTCCTCGCTCACTCTCCTCGCTCACTCTCCTCACTCACTCACTCTCCTCACTCACTCACTCACTCTCCTCACTCACTCTCCTCACTCGCTCACTCTCCTCACTCACTCACTCTCCTCACTCACTCACTCACTCTCCTCACTCACTCTCCTCACTCACTCACTCTCCTCACTCACTCTCCTCACTCACTCACTCACTCACTCACTCTCCTCACTCACTCACTCACTCACTCTCCTCACTCACTCACTCTCCTTACTCACTCTCCTCACTCACTCTCCTCACTCACTCTCCTCACTCACTCACTCACTCACTCTCCTCACTCACTCACTCGCTCACTCTCCTCACTCACTCGCTCACTCTCCTCACTCACTCGCTCACTCTCCTCACTCACTCGCTCACTCTCCTCACTCACTCTCCTCACCCACTCTCCTCACTCACTCACTCACTCACTCTCCTCACTCACTCACTCACTCACTCGCTCACTCACTCTCCTCACTCACTCTCCTCACTCACTCTCCTCACTCACTCTCCTCACTCACCCTCCTCACTCACTCACTCACTCTCCTCACTCACTCTCCTCACTCACTCACTCTCCTCACTCACTCACTCTCCTCACTCACTCACTCACTCGCTCACTCTCCTCACTCACTCGCTCACTCTCCTCACTCACTCTCCTCACTCACTCTCCTCACTCAGTCACTCACTCACTCTCCTCACTCACTCTTCTCACTCACTCTCCTCACTCACTCACTCTCCTCACTCACTCTCCTCGCTCACTCTCCTCACTCACTCACTCACTCTCCTCACTCACTCACTCACTCTCCTCACTCACTCTCCTCACTCACTCTCCTCACTCACTCTCCTCACTCACTCTCCTCACTCACTCACTCACTCACTCACTCTCCTCACTCACTCACTCACTCACTCACTCACTCTCCTCACTCACTCTCCTCACTCACTCTCCTTACTCACTCTCCTCACTCACTCTCCTCACTCACTCTCCTCACTCACTCACTCACTCTCCTCACTCACTCACTCACTCACTCTCCTCACTCACTCGCTCACTCTCCTCACTCACTCGCTCACTCTCCTCACTCACTCTCCTCACTCACTCTCCTCACTCACTCACTCTCCTCACTCACTCACTCACTCACTCTCCTCACTCACCTCACTCACTCGCTCACTCACTCTCCTCACTCACTCTCCTCACTCACTCTCCTCACTCACTCTCCTCACTCACTCACTCACTCTCCTCACTCACTCTCCTCACTCACTCTCCTCACTCACTCACTCTCCTCACTCACTCACTCACTCACTCTCCTCACTCACTCACTCGCTCACTCTCCTCACTCACTCGCTCACTCTCCTCACTCACTCTCCTCACTCACTCTCCTCACTCAGTCACTCACTCACTCTCCTCACTCACTCTTCTCACTCACTCTCCTCACTCACTCACTCTCCTCACTCACTCTCCTCACTCACTCTCCTCACTCACTCTCCTCACTCACTCACTCTCCTCACTCACTCTCCTCACTCACTCACTCACTCACTCACTCTCCTCACTCTCCTCACTCACTCTCCTCACTCACTCTCCTCACTCACTCACTCACTCACTCACTCTCCTCACTCACCTCACTCACTCTCCTCACTCACTCTCCTCGCTCACTCTCCTCGCTCACTCTCCTCACTCACTCTCCTCACTCACTCTCCTCACTCACTCTCCTCACTCACTCTCCTCACTCACTCTCCTCACTCACTCTCCTCACTCACTCACTCTCCTCACTCACTCACTCACTCACTCACTCACTCACTCACTCTCCTCACTCACTCACTCTCCTCACTCACTCTCCTCACTCACTCTCCTCACTCACTCACTCACTCACTCTCCTCACTCACTCTCCTCACTCACTCTCCTCACTCACTCTCCTCACTCACTCACTCACTCTCCTCACTCACTCACTCACTCTCCTCACTCACTCACTCACTCTCCTCACTCACTCTCCTCACTCACTCTCCTCACTCACTCTCCTCACTCACTCACTCACTCTCCTCACTCACTCTCCTCACTCACTCACTCACTCACTCACTCTCCTCACTCACTCTCCTCGCTCACTCTCCTCGCTCACTCTCCTCACTCACTCTCCTCACTCACTCACTCACTCTCCTCACTCACTCACTCACTCTCCTCACTCACTCTCCTCGCTCACTCTCCTCGCTCACTCTCCTCACTCACTCTCCTCACTCACTCACTCACTCTCCTCACTCACTCACTCACTCTCCTCACTCACTCTCCTCGCTCACTCTCCTCGCTCACTCTCCTCACTCACTCTCCTCACTCACTCTCCTCACTCACTCACTCACTCACTCTCCTCACTCACTCTCCTCACTCACTCTCCTCACTCACTCTCCTCACTCACTCACTCACTCACTCACTCTCCTCACTCACTCACTCACTCTCCTCACTCACTCTCCTCACTCACTCACTCTCCTCACTCACTCACTCACTCTCCTCACTCACTCACTCACTCTCCTCACTCACTCTCCTCGCTCACTCTCCTCGCTCACTCTCCTCACTCACTCTCCTCACTCACTCTCCTCACTCACTCTCCTCACTCACTCACTCACTCTCCTCACTCACTCTCCTCACTCACTCACTCACTCACTCACTCTCCTCACTCACTCACTCACTCTCCTCACTCACTCACTCACTCACTCTCCTCACTCTCCTCACTCACTCTCCTCGCTCACTCTCCTCGCTCACTCTCCTCACTCACTCTCCTCACTCACTCACTCACTCTCCTCACTCACTCTCCTCACTCACTCTCCTCGCTCACTCTCCTCACTCACTCTCCTCACTCACTCTCCTCACTCACTCACTCACTCACTCACTCTCCTCACTCACTCTCCTCACTCACTCTCCTCACTCACTCTCCTCACTCACTCACTCACTCTCCTCACTCACTCACTCACTCTCCTCACTCACTCTCCTCACTCACTCTCCTCACTCACTCTCCTCACTCACTCACTCACTCACTCTCCTCACTCACTCTCCTCACTCACTCACTCACTCACTCTCCTCACTCACTCTCCTCGCTCACTCTCCTCGCTCACTCTCCTCACTCACTCTCCTCACTCACTCACTCACTCTCCTCACTCACTCACTCACTCTCCTCACTCACTCTCCTCGCTCACTCTCCTCGCTCACTCTCCTCACTCACTCTCCTCACTCACTCTCCTCACTCACTCACTCACTCACTCTCCTCACTCACTCTCCTCACTCACTCTCCTCACTCACTCTCCTCACTCACTCACTCACTCACTCACTCTCCTCACTCACTCACTCACTCTCCTCACTCACTCTCCTCACTCACTCACTCTCCTCACTCACTCACTCACTCTCCTCACTCACTCACTCACTCTCCTCACTCACTCTCCTCGCTCACTCTCCTCGCTCACTCTCCTCACTCACTCTCCTCACTCACTCTCCTCACTCACTCTCCTCACTCACTCACTCACTCTCCTCACTCACTCTCCTCACTCACTCACTCACTCACTCACTCTCCTCACTCACTCACTCACTCACTCTCCTCACTCACTCACTCACTCACTCTCCTCACTCTCCTCACTCACTCTCCTCGCTCACTCTCCTCGCTCACTCTCCTCACTCACTCTCCTCACTCACTCACTCACTCTCCTCACTCACTCTCCTCACTCACTCTCCTCGCTCACTCTCCTCACTCACTCTCCTCACTCACTCCTGGAACATCACATATTTCTCTTTGACCTCTTCTGACCTTCAGTTTCCACACACAAAATGCCTTATATATGAAAACACTGATGTCAAACTTGTAATACATGTTTTTCTTACATTTATGTATGTAAACTCCTGTTCACCCTGTTCACCTGTTCACCCTGTTCACCCTGTTCACCTGTTCACCCTGTTCACCCTGTTCACCTGTTCACCCTGTTCACCCTGTTCACCTGTTCACCCTGTTCACCCTGTTCACCTGTTCACCTGTTCACCTGTTCACCCTGTTCACCCTGTTCACCCTGTTCACCTGTTCGCCCTGTTCACCTGTTCACCCTGTTCGCCCTGTTCGCCCTGTTCACCTGTTCACCCTGTTCGCCCTGTTCACCCTGTTCACCTGTTCACCTGTTCAGCCTGTTCACCCTGTTCGCCCTGTTCACCTGTTCAGCCTGTTCACCCTGTTCACCCTGTTCACCTGTTCACCTGTTCACCCTGTTCACCCTGTTCACCTGTTCAGCCTGTTCACCCTGTTCACCTGTTCACCTGTTCACCCTGTTCACCCTGTTCACCTTTTCACCCTGTTCACCTGTTCACCTGTTCACCCTGTTCGCCCTGTTCGCCCTGTTCGCCCTGTTCACCCTGTTCACCTGTTCACCTGTTCACCCTGTTCACCCGTTCACCCTGTTCACCCTGTTCGCCCTGTTCGCCCTGTTCACCCTGTTCACCTGTTCACCTGTTCAGCCTGTTCACCCTGTTCACCTGTTCACCCTGTTCGCCTGTTCACCCTGTTCGCCCTGTTCACCCTGTTCACCTGTTCAGCCTGTTCACCCTGTTCAGCCTGTTCACCCTGTTCACCTGTTCACCCTGTTCGCCCTGTTCACCCTGTTCACCTGTTCACCCTGTTCGCCCTGTTCACCCTCTTCACCCTCTTCACCCTGTTCGCCCTGTTCGCCCTGTTCACCCTGTTCACCCTCTTCACCCTGTTCGCCCTGTTCGCCCTGTTCGCCCTGTTCACCCTCTTCACCCTGTTCGCCCTGTTCGCCCTGTTCACCCTGTTCACCTGTTCGCCCTGTTCACCCTGTTCACCCTGTTCACCCTCTTCACCCTGTTCGCCCTGTTCGCCCTGTTCGCCCTGTTCACCCTCTTCACCCTCTTCACCCTGTTCGCCCTGTTCGCCCTGTTCACCCTGTTCAGCCTGTTCAGCCTGTTCACCCTGTTCACCCTGTTCGCCCTGTTCGCCCTGTTCAGCCTGTTCAGCCTGTTCACCCTGTTCACCTGTTCGCCCTGTTCGCCCTGTTCGCCCTGTTCACCCGTTCACCCTGTTCACCCTGTTCGCCCTGTTCGCCCTGTTCACCCTGTTCACCTGTTCACCTGTTCAGCCTGTTCACCCTGTTCACCTGTTCACCCTGTTCGCCTGTTCAGCCTGTTCACCCTGTTCAGCCTGTTCACCCTGTTCACCTGTTCACCTGTTCAGCCTGTTCACCCTGTTCACCCTGTTCACCTGTTCACCTGTTCAGCCTGTTCACCCTGTTCGCCCTGTTCACCCTGTTCACCTGTTCAGCCTGTTCACCCTGTTCAGCCTGTTCACCCTGTTCACCTGTTCACCCTGTTCGCCCTGTTCACCCTGTTCACCTGTTCACCCTGTTCGCCCTGTTCACCCTCTTCACCCTCTTCACCCTGTTCGCCCTGTTCGCCCTGTTCACCCTGTTCACCCTGTTCACCCTGTTCGCCCTGTTCGCCCTGTTCAGCCTGTTCAGCCTGTTCACCCTGTTCACCTGTTCGCCCTGTTCGCCCTGTTCGCCCTGTTCGCCCTGTTCAGCCTGTTCAGCCTGTTCACCCTGTTCACCTGTTCGCCCTGTTCGCCCTGTTCGCCCTGTTCGCCCTGTTCACCTGTTCACCCTCTTCACCCTCTTCACCCCGTTCACCCTGTGTCTTGTCTTTGCTTCTGATTTGAGTGGAGAAAAATCAATGAAAACCTCTTTATACCAAGTGTTTCAAACTTTATTTCGATACTAAGGAAAATATGTGACTCGATACCAATTTTGATACATGAGAATTATAAAATGCTTTTATTTAGATTAAGTTTTAAAACAATACACTTACATTGTCAACACAAATAGTGCATTGTGTGCTAGTTCTGCTAAATCTCAAGAACATTCTAAAACAGTTCTGGAAAGGCCACATACTTGTTTCTGTTTGTGATTATTATTATTCTGTATCAATTCTTGTTCAAAGTATCTAGTTTTGATTCAATTAGTATCTGACAATTACTTTTGACAACCTGAATGCCAAGGTTAAATGTGTCATAAAGGAATTCCAATGCATTTCAAAACATTGGTGTAGGTCTTGTTATATTATTATTGCAAAACTAGTACATAGTATTACCTACTATCAGATAGTAGCTTAATTGTTGCTCCTTCCAAGTGAGAAAATGCTTGTGTTTTTCTCATTTGAAGTGAAGCAAGACATATTCATATTTTAAGACAGTCATAATAAACTCAGATCAAGATAAATACCACTTAATCCAAGCACTTATCTTAACTTATATCCATCTATATCTTACAGTGTACCCCTTAGAACCTTATACGGACTAAAAACATCAGTATTACAAGTGTATTCCTTTTTCAAATTGAGTACAGAATCTTAGAAGCGTTCAACTTTTAAATGACATTCTTCTTCTTCTCATTATTTACACCTAGCGGATGATACTTTGCAGTCTGTAACTAACCGTTTCCTGTCTGTGCCTGCAGCCTGACTGTCACCTGCACTTGCACCTGCGCTGGGCCGATAACCCCTACGTGTCCGGGACGGTGCACACCAAAGACTCCGCCCCCGGGCTCATCATGGGCGCAGGTCGGTCACTACATCTTACACAGGCGTTATTATAACTGAGAGCCTGGTCAGTCAAGCTTAGGGGAACAGCGGGACCAAAAGCACTTTATTTATTGAACTGTTGTGTGTTTGTTTTTGAGCCAGTGCCAAAGTAAAGTGACCCAGGGCGAGTGAGCAGACTCTGACTCACTGCTCGCGGTCACTCACAGATGGGAAACCAAACTTCTGCACACTCTAAAGTCCACACCACAAACAGCATGAATCAACTGAGACTCTCCAGAACCAATGGACCTATAGACATGTCTAGATTAAATCACTTGAATTCAAGACAATAATCTTGATTTCAGTAGTTAGTCAAATCATATTTACTTCATAGATCTAGATTATTTTACTTTACTAATAGTGTTTCTGACTTGTTTGAGTTTATTTTTTTCTTATATCAAGCCAAATTATTTGTCAGTGGGGTAAAAAGTTCTTATTTCCATTTAAATGATCTTGTAACCAGTCCAAAAATGCATAAAAATATATTTCTACACTGGTCAAAACAAGCCTCAAAATGGCGCTCACTTCAAGTCAATGGGCCCCGCTCATTTAGTGGCCTTTAACCGCCATGTGACCGCCATGTGACCGCCATCATGTGACCGCCATGTGACCGCCATGTGACCGCCATCATGTGACCGCCATGTGACCGCCATCATTTGACTGCCATGTGACCGCCATGTGACCGCCATCATGTGACCGCCATCATGTGACCGCCATCATGTGACTGCCATGTGACCGCCATCATGTGACCGCCATCATGTGACCGCCATGTGACCGCCATCATGTGACCGCCATCATGTGACCGCCATCATGTGACTGCCATGTGACCGCCATCATGTGTCCGCCATCATGTGACCGCCATCATGTGACCGCCATCATGTGACCGCCATGTGACCGCCATCATGTGACCGCCATCATGTGACCGCCATCATGTGACTGCCATGTGACCGCCATGTGACCGCCATCATGTGACCGCCATCATGTGACCGCCATCATGTGACTGCCATGTGACCGCCATCATGTGACCGCCATCATTTGACTGCCATGTGACCGCCATGTGACCGCCATCATGTGACCGCCATCATGTGACCGCCATCATGTGACTGCCATGTGACCGCCATCATGTGACCGCCATTTGACCGCCATCATGTGACCGCCATCATGTGACCGCCATCATGTGACTGCCATGTGACCGCCATCATGTGACCGCCATCATGTGACCGCCATCATGTGACCGCCATGTGACCGCCATCATGTGACCGCCATCATGTGACCGCCATCATGTGACCGCCATCATGTGACTGCCATGTGACCGCCATCATGTGTCCGCCATCATGTGACCGCCATCATGTGACCGCCATCATGTGACCGCCATGTGACCGCCATCATGTGACCGCCATCATGTGACCGCCATCATGTGACTGCCATGTGACCGCCATCATGTGACCGCCATCATGTGACCGCCATGTGACCGTCATGTGACTGCCATCATGTGACTGTCATCATGTGACTGCCATGTGACCGCCATCATGTGACCGCCATCATTTGACCGCCATGTGACCGCCATCATTTGACCGCCATCATTTGACCGCCATGTGACCGCCATCATTTGACCGCCATGTGACCGCCATCATGTGACTGCCATGTGACCGCCATCATGTGACCGCCATCATTTGACCGCCATGTGACCGCCATCATTTGACCGCCATCATTTGACCGCCATGTGTCCGCCATCATGTGACCGCCATCATGTGACCGCCATCATGTGACCGCCATGTGACCGCCATCATGTGACCGCCATCATGTGACCGCCATCATGTGACCGCCATCATGTGACTGCCATGTGACCGCCATCATGTGTCCGCCATCATGTGACCGCCATCATGTGACCGCCATCATGTGACCGCCATGTGACCGCCATCATGTGACCGCCATCATGTGACCGCCATCATGTGACCGCCATCATGTGACTGCCATGTGACCGCCATCATGTGACCGCCATCATGTGACCGCCATGTGACCGTCATGTGACTGCCATCATGTGACTGTCATCATGTGACTGCCATGTGACCGCCATCATGTGACCGCCATCATTTGACCGCCATGTGACCGCCATCATTTGACCGCCATCATTTGACCGCCATGTGACCGCCATCATTTGACCGCCATGTGACCGCCATCATGTGACTGCCATGTGACCGCCATCATTTGACCGCCATGTGACCGCCATCATGTGACTGCCATGTGACCGCCATCATGTGACCGCCATCATTTGACCGCCATGTGACCGCCATCATTTGACCGCCATGTGACCGCCATCATGTGACTGCCATGTGACCGCCATGTGACCACCATGTGACCGCCATGTGACCGCTCTGACCAATCAGAGCAAGAGTTGCTGGAGCGAGCACCAGTAAAAGTTTGTTTTTACAGTGCGCTCTATGGATGCTTTCTGGCTGTAATTGAGAAAAGTCACTGTCTCACTCACAAGGGGAATTTTGATTTACAAATGAAGAGGCAACGTTTCAGCAGCTATAGATCCATGGGTCAAAACTGCTCAAATTAAGATTCATTTTCTGAATTTAGGTCATTTTGTGTATCCCTACCACTAATAACAATAGATTTTTGTGCAAAATAACAGCGCTGTAATAATCAAATATCTAAATTTTGAGAGTGCATTTAATTGCATTAAAATCTATTGTTATTAGTGGTAGGGATATGTTTGATGACATGAAGAGAACAAGCAAACTGTTGAGAGCCTAACCACTACGCCACCATGCCATCTCTGTGAGCTGTTTGCCTCATGTAAAACACAGATGAACCAAAAAAGTTTAACAAAACAACATTCTTGTTGGAGATATAATAACAACTTCTGTGTCACAGAGTTCAAACTGAACTGTTCAACAAAGTTGGATTAACCATTTTCCTTATTGTATTTAAAAACTTTTGCATAAGTCACACAATCAAGGAGAAAGAAGCTCTTTTGCTTCAGAACGTTCACATATTATATACACAGTTTATAATCAAGCCCTGATTGTTTGACCTTATGTTTCATACAGACTATTGTATCTCATAAAAGAGGTCTTCACTTATGGAATGTGAAAATGTGTTTCCAGAATGACTTGTGATTGGTCTTTACCACATGGAAACCAGGCTTTGTTCATTCTGAGGCTGATTTTAATGTGATTGACTCTGGCTTTGTTTATTTATCCATTTATTTATTGTCTAATTATGTAGAATGTTAATTTGTTGATTCTGATTTAGTTGATTTAGATTATTTTTACTTGGTTAATTCTGACTTGACTGATTCTAATTTTGTTGATTTTTCTAATTCTGACTTTGTTTTTTCTGATTCTGACTTTGTTTTTTCTGATTCTGACTTTGTTTTTTCTGATTCTGACTTTGTTTTTTCTGATTCTGACTTTGTTTTTTCTGATTCTGACTTTGTTTTTTCTGATTCTGACTTTGATTTTTCTGATTCTGACTTTGTTTTTTCTGATTCTGACTTTGTTTTTTCTGATTCTGACTTTGTTTTTTCTGATTCTGACTTTGATTTTTCTGATTCTGACTTTGGTTTTTCTGATTTTGACTTTGTTTTTTCTGATTCTGACTTTGATTTTTCTGATTCTGACTTTGGTTTTTCTGATTTTGACTTTGTTTTTTTTAATTCTGACTTTGTTTTTTCTGATTCTGACTTTGTTTTTTCTGATTCTGACTTTGATTTTTCTGATTCTGACTTTGGTTTTTCTGATTTTGACTTTGTTTTTTTTAATTCTGACTTTGTTTTTTCTGATTCTGACTTTGTTTTTTCTGATTCTGACTTTGATTTTTCTGATTCTGACTTTGGTTTTTCTGATTTTGACTTTGTTTTTTTTAATTCTGACTTTGTTTTTTCTGATTCTGACTTTACAGATTATGATTTAGTTGATTTTTCTGATTCTGACTTTACAGATTATGATTTAGTTGATTTTTCTGATTCTGACTTCGAGGCTTCGAGAAATAGAATCATTCTAACTTTCTATTCTATTTCTGTTGATCTTTCTGATTCTGATTTAGTTGATTCTGACTTTGCTGAAACGTTTTAGGGAATCTGGGCTCCAAACTGGTGGAGTACAAGGAGGACATGTACATCACCTCAGACTGTGGCAAGACGTGGAGACAGGTTCACTCATTTATGATTCAAAAACACCCCAAATACTGACATTTTAGCACAACGCTCATAATGTTTCTACAGGTGTTTGAAGAAGAACATCACATCCTGTACCTGGACCATGGAGGGGTCATCGTGGCCATCAAAGACACATCGATACCACTCAAGATCCTCAAGTAAGAACGTCTAACTCAGGCATGTCCAAACTAAGGCCCGGGGGCCAAATGCGGCCCTCAGACCAATTTTTGTTGGTCCAAATAACAAAAAGTAGTACTTTTTACTGTAAAATTGGAGAGATTGAAGCATTTTGATGTTATAGCAACCTAATATTAATGTTCCTATTATGTTCTTATTAAAGGTGTGGAGGCATCAAAACTATGACAAATGCAAAAATTCAACATTTTGAGGGTTTTTGGGGCCTTTTGCCACAAGTTTCAAAATGCGACCCTCGGTGAAAAAAGTTTGGACACCCCTGGTCTAACTTGTAACGTCTGATTCATTAATTAAAGTCATTCCTCAAAGTCGTCTTGTTTATGTTACACTTGTGGATGACAATTAGAAACAGCGGGAAACACAAGTGTAGCAATTATACATTTCATTGGATAAAACCAGAGCTAGAAAATCAGATCTGATCTTCCAGCTCCAGTGTGATCTCCATCAAGCGTCAGACTCACTAAATGATGAACAATATTTGGCTGTGGCTATGTTTACATGCACACAGAGAATCTGATGATGATCTTATTTCTGGAGTTATCAGATGATTGAAATGCCATGTAAACAGCTACATCTGATGATTATTCACGCCTGTGCCGGTTTTGACAAACAAAAGTGTGCGACGAAAGGGCAAACTAATATGGCAAAGACAAAAATGAAAGAGACAATTATTTTAAAATCCATTGTATTTTGTGTTCCAAATCCATCGATTATCTGACACTTCAGGTGTTGTTGTTAATCAGATTTCTCCTGGGCACGAAAGCAGAACTAATTATTTTGTTATCTGATTATACATGCATTTGATTTTTACTGATTTTTTACTGATTTTTAGGCCCAAAAAAAAATAAAGTGTGCGTTTCCAGTAACATTGAAAAATTCCAGGTCGGTAGGTCGGATTTTTTTAATTAATTTTTTTATATATTTTAAAATCCTCGCACAGGTTTTGCAGACAGTTTTCTTTTCTCAGAAGTGAGCGTTTCGTATTGAAGTGGCCTTATTGGTGCAGATATTGAATAAAATAGTTCTCAACATCTGTACTAGTCCAACCACAGGAAAAGAGCCATTAGCAGACAACTTTTTTAGTAATTGCCGCTCTGTTGCGGCCGTAATTAAAACGAAACCTATCAAAAGTGAGGCGGTTTTCATATCTTACGATCCCCACAGATGATTTTTTTTCCCCGCAGCTTTTGGATTTGCTCTCACAATTTGACATTCTCGAAACGTACAGCCAGTAATTATGCAATCAAATGTTTAAAGTCGGGTTTCCTTTCCTGAAATCCAGAAACACGCATTATTTTCTTCTTGACCTTACTGTGGTTGTGTCCCTGGGCAAGACACTTTACACAACAACTTCAGCATGTGCTAAGCGTATTCTAACTGTCAGATTGATAGGGTTGTTCTGAGAAAAGTTTGATCCAATAACACACTAATTACATTCCCGTTAATATAGTTTAGAACCGTCCTTCGGCATATGATAAGCCTTCATATCACTGCCCTTCACTGGACACACACACACACACACGCGCACACGCACACGCACACGCACACGCACACGCACACGCACACGCACACGCACACACACACACACACACACACACACACACACACACTCTCCAGCCCGTGTGCGATCTTATCCGCCCTCTTCACCAAATGCAGCCACACATAATGAGCGAGCCCAGATAAGAAAGACATTTATCACTCCGTCAAATCAAACGACCTTTCCGACAGGGCGCCATCTGTCTGCGCGGAGGTTCGTCCTTCACAGACCCCCCCCGCCTCACTAAATCAATAAATGGTCCTCTGAGCAGCGTCGGAGAGTTTAGAGGTGGAGCTACCAGACCTTTTGGTGCTTTTATAATGATCGTTATTAGATTAAGGAATGCTCTTTTAAACTGCGCTCTCTCTCAAAGTTCACTTCACTTAAAGCGTATTAGGGGAGATAAACAGAGCAGAAACATTGCCAAGAGCCAAAACAACATTTATTTGTCAGTGTCACAAATAAGATGGTGAAATATATGAATGCAAAAGCAAAATTAATAGTAAAAAGTGTAAAAATGTCTGCTGTTTGGTGAAGTTTGGTCAATTTTCAAGCTGATTTTTGTTTTTTCGGTTGCCAGTGCCAGACAAAGATCTACAAATACCCTCGACTTCCCGCTCCTCAGACACTTCCTTCAGTCTTAACTAAAAGATTGTGTGGTTTCTTGTCTCGTTTCTAGGTTCAGTATCGACGAAGGCCGGACGTGGACGGTGCATAACTTCACCAGTACTTCTGTGTTTGTGGACGGACTCCTGAGCGAACCCGGGGACGAGACGCTGGTCATGACGTGAGTACAACATAAACACACTCCAAATGACCAAAAAATCATATGTACAAAATCCTAAATGTAATGTTTGCCATGACGATTGCAGTTTTACTTTCATACTTTTTTTAGGACTTTTTTGGTAATTGTTTGAGCCCAGTTTGAGTCCTACTATAGACTTAGTTGGTCCAGTATTAGCTCCAATCTTAATGTAATAAATGTTGTTGCAAGACACTTCATGCATCTTGCCAGTATGAATGTGTTTTTTGAGTAATTGATGGTGGTCAGTAAGTCAGAACGGCAAGAACAGGTCGTTGCCATATCAACCAGACTCATTTGGATCATTTCTGTTCATTACATGTGAATACTTTACTTCACATACACATTGCAAAATAGCTAGCTTTTTCTTTTTTTTCTTTCTCAGTTATTTCCACTTTTGCCAGTAGGACGAAGACATAATGTGTACTTTAAATACAAACATTGAGAAGATTTTTTTAATTTGTACTTGTACTTTCACTTGTACTTTTGGCATATAATTGTAATTAGGTACATTTAAAATACATACAAGTTACTGAGTACAAATGCACAAATCCCAATAGTCCCTGTTGTCTCACTGCTGTATCTGCTGATTTCTATTCCAACAAACCCACAAAACTGCAGATAATATGTGGATTGTGCTTTAAAACAGCTCAATTCAGCTAACTGTATAATTATTTTTTTTTTTTTTAATAAACAAAAGTAAATCTTACATAACCCGATAGTCTGCTGCTGGTTTTGTACCTCGCTCCTGGCTTCGCTCAACACCTCCAGGAAGGTCAGCGGGCTCCTCTGAACTTATTCACACATGTCACACTTGGCTAACACGCCTCTTTCTCCATCCTCACTTGGCTAACATGCCTCTTTCTCCATCCTCACTTGGCTAACACGCCTCTTTCTCCATCCTCACTTGGCTAACACGCCTCTTTCTCCATCCTCACTTGGCTAACGTGCCTCTTTCTCCATCCTCACTTGGCTAACGCACCTCTTTCTCCATTCTCACTTGGCTAACACGCCTCTTTCTCCATTCTCACTTGGCTAACACACCTCTTTCTCCATTCTCACTTGGCTAACACGCCTCTTTCTCCATTCTCATTTGGCTAACACGCCTCTTTCTCCATCCTCACTTGGCTAACACGCCTCTTTCTCCATCCTCACTTGGCTAACACGTCTCTTTCTCCATCCTGCCTTGGCTAACGCGCCTCTTTCTCCATCCTCACTTGGCTAACACGCCTCTTTCTCCATCCTCCTTGGCTAACACGCCTCTTTCTCCATCCTCACTTGGCCAACACGCCTCTTTCTCCATTCTCACTTGGCTAACACGCCTCTTTCTCCATCCTCACTTGGCTAACACGCCTCTTTCTCCATCCTCACTTGGCTAACACGCCTCTTTCTCCATCCTGCCTTGGCTAACGCGCCTCTTTCTCCATCCTCACTTGGCTAAGACGCCTCTTTCTCTATTCTCACTTGGCTAACACGCCTCTTTCTCCATCCTCACTTGGCTAACACGCCTCTTTCTCCATCCTCACTTGACTAACACGCCTCTTTCTCCATCCTCACTTGGCTAACACGCCCCTTCTCCATCCTCACTTGGCTAACACGCCTCTTTCTCCATCCTCACTTGGCTAACGCGCCTCTTTCTCCATTCTCACTTGGCTAACACGCCTCTTTCTCCATTCTCACTTGGCTAACACGCCTCTTTCTCCATTCTCACTTGGCTAACACGCCTCTTTCTCCATTCTCACTTGGCTAACACGCCTCTTTCTCCATCCTCACTTGGCTAACACGCCCCTTCTCCATCCTCACTTGGCTAACACGCCCCTTCTCCATCCTCACTTGGCTAACACGCCTCTTTCTCCATCCTCACTTGGCTAACACGCCTCTTTCTCCATCCTCACTTGGCTAACACGCCTCTTTCTCCATCCTCGGAAACTTCATGTCCTCTTAATGTTGCTGCAGAGGCTGATGCAAAAGTGCTCTCTGGATACCCCATCCCTTCATGCATTTGTACTAAATATTACACATCAATCAGACATCTTTATATACACTTGGCCCAAAGGGTTTACTGTCAGGTCGTTAGCTTCATTAGCATGTATTGGCGTGTTACAATGATTCATAAAGCACAGTGATTATTGACTGGTGTGAATCTAATGAAGTGTGGTGGTTTGTACATTAGAGTCGCACACTGGCTGTAGTTAATGGAGCTGTTAAGAGTATGGTATTAAACTTATTCAATTATAGTTTTTTTTATTGCTACAAAATACCTCAAAAACATGTATTCTTACTTTGAGCGGGCTCGCCTCTCCACAGACATGGCCTGTAACTTGGCCTGGTGGCAAAGGCAAAGCAAAAGCATCTCCATATAGGGGACAGGCCCTCTACCAGAACATAGTGCACCTTTAATACACACATTTCCTTAACTTAAAATAAAAAGTATCTAATTAGATTGATCAATATTGTCATTGTAATGATGATAATACTACATTGTATTTATATAGCACTTTGTGGACACTCAAAGAGGCTTTACACTGCATTATTTATTCACTCAACACCTGGTGGCGGTAAGCTACAGCTGTCCTGGGGCCGACTAAGGGATATCATTGGCCCACTGTGGCCCCTGGTGTTCCCGCGGGCTCCCATCCAAGTTCTAACACCGTCTTGGGGTAAAGAGATCCAAAATATAATGACTTTTAGGAGCAACAATAGATGAATCTTTTGAAATAAGTTATAATTTGCACATACATGTTATTTGGGGAGTAACCAAATATATGTGCCATAAATACGCAATACTAACTTAGATTCCGGTATAGTTACTCAGTACTCACAATACTGTTAGTTATCTAAAATCAAAATAATACATTGCAGTTGGTATTAGATCGTGTGGTTTAGGCACAGTTCAGAATGCAGAGTATAAATGTATTAGATTGTGTTACAAAGTACATTTTAAGTATTCAGTATTCTGCAACTTCTCAATGTGTACTTTGCATGGCACTGTTAAATAGATTTTTGTTTTCTTAGTTAACACTTTTCTTCTACACAAACTTTGACAAAGTGATACAACTTTGCTATTGTATTGTTAGTCTTTGCTGCCATCTAGTGGAGTCTGACGAAAAACATATCCATAGTTTTTGCAGCTTTCCATTATTCAAGCCTTGTTAAAGTGGTTAACATAAATTTCTATTCAAACAACCCGAAAGCAAAGATAATGTATCCATTTGGGCGTAACCCTGAGGTGCGTCTGTGTCAAATCCACGGAGGAGCCGTATAAGTCTCTTCCGCTCTGACCTGCAGTTGCTCAGATAAGATGCTGAGAGCAGTAATCCTCTCGCACACACGGACACACACATATGAGCTCTATGTATCATCACTGACAGCGCTGCCCTGGTCTGAAAGATTAGCCCTCTCTCCAAAGTTTGGAATTCTGACACTGCAACAGACTGTCACTATGATTAAATAGGTTCTATGGAAAGTTTATTGTGGGGGTTGGAATAAAGATGTTAGTACTTTGCATGGAATCTTCCAAAGTATGAAAGTATATGTACATTTATTTGGATTTATTAAAACATGTTATAGGTTTAAAAAAAAAAAAAGGGAAGGAAAGAAGAAACAAAGAAGGAAAGAGAGGAAAGAAGGAAAGGGAGAAAAGGAAGGAAGGAAGTAAAGAAGGAAAGATCTCCAACTTGTTCTGGTGACTTATCTCTATTGAATTAGTATTAGTAGTAGTATTATTGTTATTTATTGCAATACTAAGTAAGTATAGTCTCGTGGAGAGGTGATTAACATGAAAATATCAGCTGTAATAACAGTTTAGTGTTGTATAGATCCTTTCACAGATGTTGTTGTTGTCTGATCCGCAGTGTGTTTGGCCACATCAGTTACCGATCGGACTGGGAGCTGGTCAAAGTGGACTTCAGACAGTCGTTCCCCCGACAGTGCACGGAAGAAGACTACGAGTCCTGGCAGCTGACCGACCTACATGTAAAACAATATCAGCAAATGCATGATATAACAAGGGAAATAACAGAAGAATGACCAGACGATTGTTATTGCAGGAGGAGAAGTGCATCATGGGACAGGAGAGGAGCTTCAGGAGGAGAAAGGAGTCGTCTTTCTGTATCAAAGGGAAGAGCTACACGTCGGCCCTGAGCACTAAACCATGTCAGTGCACAGAGAGGGACTTCAACTGGTGAGACTCATACTACAGATGATATATATGTGGTGTACCTCAAGGGTCAATCCTTGGACCTATCCTTTTCAATTTGACCAGCATCCATTTGCTTCACTAAGGGTAACTTGACATTTGAAGCCATTATAGTTATCTTGAATATGACTTACATTTTGCACTTCAAAAAACACAAAAGACTAATTCAAATGTATTGAATATAGTTTTTATTGAAAATAGTGTTGATTTTGCCATGCCAGGATTTGTTATACGCAAACTGTTCCCATCTCGATGTTGGTTATGTTTACATTGGTGACTTTGGTGACAGATAAGACTTGTGTAAATGTTTCTGTTTGCAGTGACTATGGTTTTGAGCGCTCCCAGACTGAAGGCCACAGGTGTTTTGCTGATTTTTGGTTCGACCCTGATGCCCCTCCAGACGACTGTCACCTGGGACGGAGCTACGAGTCCAGCACTGGGTTGGTTTAGCCACACAAACATAGCATTACATTATTAACATAAATCTAACTGTTTGAAATGTTGTTTTAGTTACAGGAAGGTGATCTCTAATTCCTGTGAAGGAGGTCTAAACAAACAGCAGAGCTCCAAGCAGCACCTGTGTCCTCTGCTGCCCCCTAAAGGACTGCAACTGGGCATTAAAGGGCAGATGTTAGCGGTGGCACCTGGCGATGACGTCACATTCATTGTCCATCAAGAACAGGTTAGTGACTCATTGAACTAGTAACATGTCCTCAGTCATCCACCTAAAAAGCAACTCAATGTTTTGTCTGGGCTAGACAAGGCTTTTCAATAGTGGAGTGTCACTGCAGAGACATGGAAGATGTCCTGGTGTCAGGGATTGTTTGAAGACAGAGGGGGTGATGTGTGAAGGGCATGTGGCTGCTGGAGAGTGACAGGCAGCTGTGACATCAGCTTTTTGAAGAGCTGTCAGCTCCCCGGGCCTCGTTTCATTTCGGCCCACATACAGTCGTACAGTCAAGTCACAAATGTATTCACAAATCAAAGTTGCCCAAAAAATAAGGGCCTTATTGTTAAAAGGGTTAGAATTGACAATGCTCTAACTCTGCACAAAAAGTATTTTTGGTTCAGAGCAACCGTTTCATCTGATGTTATAGGAATGAAAAACAGGGCCTTGCAAAAGTAGTTTTGTCACATCATGACAAACTTCTGCTGAAGGTGAACCTCCGTCTCGGTCACAAGGCTTTTGCAGACTTTCTTGCAAGTTTGCCCTGTATTTGGCTCCATCCATCTTCTCATGAACTCAGCTTCTCTGTCCCTGCTGTGAAAAGCGTCCCCACAGCCACAGCACCTCCATGTTTGCTGTGTCCCCCATGTGGCGTCTGACAAACTGCAAACAGCACTTCTTATGGCTTATGGCTTCTCAACAATGGTTTTCTCCTTGCCGTTCTTCCATAAAGACCAGATGTGTGTAGTGCAGGACTAATCGTTGTCCTGTCAGATTCACTGTCCACTGCGGCTCCTCCAGAGTGACCGTGGGCCTCTTGGCTACATCTCTGGTCAATGCTCTCCTTGTTCACTCTGTAGGTTTTGGTGGACTCCATGTCTTGGTCGGTTTGTAGCCATACGCTTTCCATTTACTGAAGATGGATTGAACAGAGCTCTGTGAGATGTTGGAAGCAAACAATGATACTGTGTGTGAGGAAGAATAGTTATAGCCATGTTTTAGGTCCTGCTTAAAGTACTTTTACAATTAACATGTCTTTTTGATCGTTTCAAAACCTCAAATAAGTGTTTTTGGACAATTCTATGGTGTGGTCAGGGCGACACCAGCAGCACTAAGTACCAGGTGGATCTGGGGGATGGAGTGAGGGCCATCTACCAGAACCTGACTGTGACAGATGAGCCTATCCAGCACCGCTACGAGAACCCTGGGGTCTACAGGGTCAGTGTGAAGGCGGAGAACATGGCCGGCCATGCCCAGACCACCATGTACATCCAGGTCACAGGTACAACTATACTTCTATTGTAAAAGCAGATATTTGTGATGGCATTTTGTTGAATGAGACTCAACAATGTCCAGAGACAAATGTATCCAATGTTGGATGAGAGCCATGTGGAAACAACTGCGTATGACTATCTCAGACAGTTTAGGCTGTTGTCGTCTTGGAATCTCCCACCTGATCCCACCTCAGTCTCAGAAAAACAGGCTCGAAGAGCAGGAATTTCCACTTGGAAATACTGGACTCACTGGATTTCCCAGGTTTACGCCTCAGTGACAGAAGTAGGTTTGGGATCGGAGTACAGCATGGAGACAAACTGAGATTTATATGGGGATTTATATTGGTGGGCGGAGCTAACAATTCATTCCCAATTGCGTATTCACAGGCCCGTTAATGAAGACTATTAAAGTGCACTCGACAGGTTAGACTACACATAACTAAATTGGTCAAAACTGCACTAAGTTTTCCCTAGTTTTACAATTTTGAAGTTTATAAATGTACTTCCTGGTTGTAATAATGTAAACAAGGGCTAAAGCTTGTCTAAATATTGTATATAGAATGTACATGATCCCACTTTTAAATAACCTGTATTTTTATGGACCATTGTGCATTGATACAATAGATAAATATTAGAACTTAGTACTACTTTTTTAACTCTTTCAACTTTTAGGCACAAAATGCTTCTTTACTAGTGTACAACTGTAATAAACATTTACCATAGGCACAAGCCCAGCAAACAATTACCAAACATGCAAACTTGTCATATACATTTTGATAATTTTGTCAACAACAAAAACAAAACAATGTACAGAAGGGATTTGTTATGATGTATTTCTCTTCAGTTAAACAGCATTATTCCGTTCCCTGGCAAAAGTAGCCTGAATGTGACGGTTTGTTGCAGCCCCCCTGCAGGAGGTGCATCTGGAGGTGGTGCCCATAGCAGGAGTAAACCAGGAGGTCAATGTGTCTGCTGTCGTGCTCCCCGCTGAGGCCAATCTCACCGTCTTCTACTGGTGGATTGGAGACAACATGCAGGTAAAGGTAAAAAACACACACAGCATGTTTCACACGTCTAATGCAACAGCGTCAACTTGTATCTGTAGTTTTACTTTGACTACATTTCCTCTGCACTTCTATGTCTCTTGTCTTCACTCTGGCTGTTCTCTGTTCTCCCTCCCTCTGTGCAGCCCGCCCTGACTCTCCAGGACAGCATGCTGACCCGTTTCCTGGAGGCAGGGGAGGTGTCGGTCACCGTCCAGGCCTCCAATGGTCGATCCATGGTTCAAGACACAAAGATTGTCCGAGTCTTTGGTAACTTGACAGTGTTTTTGACTCTTTATGACTGTGTTGCTTCCCATGATTGTAATCTTATTGTTGAATATGCCAACCAATAACAACCTGCTTCTGAAAACATGGAAAATGTCAATGTGTCTTTGGGTTTAGTCATGACACATCCGTTTAGAATGATAAGGCTCTATCTGCGATCAGGGTAGTTCTGAGATATTTAGGTTTAAAGTTTAACCTGTTAATATTTCTGATTTATCTGACATTCATATGACTGAAAAACATTTACTAACATCATTATTTTTTCTGAAATGAAGTTTTCTTTATGAATGCAGACGTTACAACAGGGCCCAAAACATAAATGACCCTTTCTGATGCGTTTTGAACTTTAACTAGCACTTTACATTCATTTATTTTTTCAGCAACTCAATATTTTTAGCTCTTTTATGTCTCAGTGTCAACATGTTACTTGGTACTTTTAGTTTTTTGTAACTTGGGTCCATAGTTTGCTTATGTGTTGTTTTTTGCTCATATTTCCAATGTGCTTTTCAAACTACCTGTTCTGTATATGACAAATACACTAAAGCTTTCACGTCATGCTGTGGTTGTAGTTGTAATGTTCTCTTCTCTTCTCAGACCACTTCCAGGTGATTCCTCTGAGCTTCAGCAGAAACCTGGACCGCTTCAACCCCAACATCCCCGAGTGGAGGGAGGATGTGGGCCAGGTGCTCACCAAAATACTCTCCAGGGTAGGATCACAGTTGGCATGTTATCATTTTATCATTATTTGCCTTTATTTTCATCAATATTGAAATGCATTATTAGTAAAGCAGACATGTTATGTTTTTTCCCAGTATTTTGAATAAAACTATAAAAGCTTTTCCTTTTTTTTTTTTAGCTAAAACGCTCTATAATTAGTTGCAGACAGCATACAGCGCTCTTGATTTCACCCTAAGAGCTGCTTTTACAATATATCTGTTCTGTGGCTAAACGATACATTTTTTCCCGCTTACTTTCCATCTCCAGATCACGGGAGTTCCACAAGAGTCCCTGGTCACAGTGGTGAAGCCTGGTCTCCCCACCTCTGCGGACCTGTATGTCCTGCCACTGGACGACCAGCCGGACAAGACCAGCAGATTTGTAGACAAGGTACTTACAAAACAAACTCTCATTATTTGATTTTTTATTCCGATCTACTTTCTCATTATTTTTGTTGTATTATCTCAATGAATATTCAGATGATGTTGATGCAATCTAAGCCTGTACCGTATTTTTTAAGTCGCACCAGCCAAAAAATGGATATTAGAGAAGAAAAAAACCTATAAGTTGCAGTGGAGTATGAAATAAGGTTGCAAGTGTAAGAATAACAAATAATATCACATAAAAAGTTGCTCCGGAGTTTAAGTATATCAATATAAGTATAAGTCGCACCCCGGCCAAAACTATGAAAAAAGGTGCGACTTATAGTCCGGAAAATACAGTAAATGTTCACAATCTTAAAGGTGGTATGGACGATTTTTTTCAGCAAATTTTTTATCATATTTCCTTGTGGCGTGGATAAATCATTTGTCCTGCCACGTATCAATCATAAAACGCACCTACAGCTCACCTGCAGCCGCGTCAGGCTCGTCCCCACGTTTCCGCGTGCCTAAGCGCATGGATCTATCATAATATAGTTCCCTCAGTGTACGGGGCAAAATGAAGACGGAGAAAGACAGTTCGAGCTGACGCAGAAGTGGACAGAAATCTACGGGAGACGAGAGATGCGATGCGCTCCGTTGCGCTAATAAACAAACGCACGTGTGTGTTGTATCAGTCCACACGGGGGAGTGCGCATGCGCACTTCCGCCTGCGTTCTCAAATCGCAGAAAAATCATCCATACCGCCTTTAAGATTTAAGACAGAAAAAAATAAAGTTGATGGAATGTCTTTTGTAGGGTTGAAGTATTGCATAAAACAGGATTGGACTGTAAAATCATTATATTTAGGCCCGAGCCCCAGCAGGGCGGAGGGCTGCCGAAGGCAGCGTTGCAACTGTCTGACCAAACATGCGGGCGAAGCCCGCATGTTTGGTACCCCGTCGCCCCTGGCAAGTACAGTGAACTAGCCCATGCCGAAGGCATGGATCATGCATACTTACTCCTGCTATGGCAGAAATAGTCAACAATTAGTGAATGGGCGTAGCCCATTCACTAATTGTTGAAAACAGCAGCGCGAAGCGCTGCATTCCTCCAAAAACCCTCCTGGCATCGTCCCGTACGCGAAAATCCATGCCGCAGGCATGGGCCATGCTTGTATCTGCTCAAATCAATGGAAGTCTATGGGGAGTGGGCGGGGCATCCCGACGGAATAGGGAGTGACGAGCGCGTAAGCGCTCGTAATGATGATTCCACCCCATGGCGGCATCGGGAAGGCTTAGAGCTTTCAAACGATGTATAATTTGTTGTTATAGTGGAAACGGCTATATTGTTTTTGCTAAAAATATTATTATTTTTATTTTTATTATTTTTCTTGTTCTTCTTCAGCGCTTTGAGCTCTAATTTGACCCCCTGAACATGCTCAAAAACTCACCAAACTTTGCCCAAAATTCAGAATCGGCGAAAAATTTTATTTTTTCTGGGCCATTTTTTTTTTCGTTAAAAAATGGCACGACAGCGCCACCGACAAAAGTCAAAATACATTGCGCCTATGGAAGACTTTGGCGTAAAGCTACGAAATTCGGGACACGCATTCCTCTCGTGAGGATGAACAAAAAAAATCATTGTGGCCACGCCCCCAGACTTACCCTATGGCCGCCATCTTCCTTTGAAAATGAAAATACGCTGTGTTAGTCATTTTGTTCACGTCAAACTTTGACGAACTCCTCCTAGGGCGTTTTGCCCACCAACTTCAAAATCGGCGGACGTCCTCTGGACAAGTGGGGCATCTAAAGTTATTCAATTTTTTGAGATACCTTTAACGGTCTGTGTGCGGCGCAGCCGCAAAGTTGGACAACTTATTTTGGAATATTGCAGATCTAAAAATTGCTCCCATTTGATCAAAACCAGTCCGATTAGGACCAAATTTGAATCAGTTGTTAAACTTTCTAGTTTGGACCAGTTTAGGCTGACAAAATTGAAATGGCCGCGATAGCGCCCCCTACAGAGTGACCTTTAAATTAACATTGAAGGTCAAAAATTAGTTTTACCAAAATTGTCTAAACTTCACCCAAAATTCTATTTTGGCGTCCCGATCAAAAAAGCCAATCAGACAAATGCCTTAATTTTTACGGCGTAGTCGTAGCGATGACATAAACCTCCCATGTTATCCCTATGGGAAAACCACCAAATCTCTTGAATATCCACATTTTTCTGTTTCACACTTTAACGAACCCCTCCTAGTGCGTTTTGCCCACCAACCTCAAAATCGGTGTACGTCCTCTAGACAAGTGGGGCATCTAAAGTTATCCAAATTTTAAGGATAGCTTTTACGGTCTCTGTGCGACGGAGCCGCAAACGTTTCCCTGAATTCTGACTATTTGGCCTTCAGAGTGGCCTATAAACAATAGAGTTTTTCCAAATGACATGATATTTTGAACAAAATTCTAATTTGCCATCCTGATCATACAAGTATGAGAGCCAAAGTCATATTTTGTACGGCGTAACCGTAGCGATGACAGAAACATCCCATGTTATCCTTATGGGAAAATCGTAGAATCGCTCAAATCACCACATTTTTACGCTTCACACTTTAACAAACTCCTCCTAGGGCGATTGTCCGAACAAACTCATATTTGGGGAAAATCATCTACACAAGCGGGCCATCAAAAGGTATCCATATTTTGATTCTAAGTAATACGGTCTCTGTGTGGCGGACCCGCAAATATGTCACAAATGGAAAAACAGCTAAATCTCTAAAATGACCACATTTTTACGCTTCACACTTTAACAAACTCCTCCTAGTGCGTTTGGCCCACCGATCTCAAAATCGGTGTATCTCCTCTAGACAAGTGGGGCATCTAAATTTATTCAAATTTTATGGATATCATTTACGGTCTCTGTGCAGCTGAGCCCCAAACTTTTCGCAGAATTTGGACTATTTGGCCTTCAGAGTGGCCTATAAACAAGAGTTTTTCCAAATGACATGACATTTTGCACACAATTCTCATTTGCCATCCCCAAAATAAAAGTATGGGAGCCAAAGTCATATTTTGTACAGCGTAGCCATAGCGATGACAGAAACATCCCATGTTATCCCTATGGGGAAACCGCAAAATCTCTAAAATGACCACATTTTTACACTTCACACTTTAACAAACTCCTCCTAGGGCGATTGCCCGATCGAGTTCATATTTGGGGAGAATCATCTACACAAGCGGGGCATCAAAAGTTATCCATATTTTTATTCCAAGTGTCACGGTCTCTATGCGCTGGAGCTGCACATTTGACCGACATTTGTGTTCATTTGCACTGGTTAAGCACAGCATTGTACATGTCCAATGTGTCGCTGTCTTAGTTCTTAGACAATTGCGTTAGCGCCAACTCTGTAAAATGCAGAGAGCAGAGTCGGAAGGCCGGCGGCCCGCGAGGGCCGTTGGATGCCGCTTGCGGCTTTAATTTTAGATTGTTTAGCCTAGTTCTTATTGTAGACACAATAAACAATTCAAATGAACATATTTTACCACTTATATTATTACTGTAGATTT
This sequence comes from Eucyclogobius newberryi, assembly GCF_026437365.1. Taxonomy (NCBI): domain Eukaryota; kingdom Metazoa; phylum Chordata; class Actinopteri; order Gobiiformes; family Gobiidae; genus Eucyclogobius; species Eucyclogobius newberryi. The sequence goes on from NW_027315857.1 coordinate 10,159,692, forward strand.
TAGTTTACAATAGAAAATCCTTAAATGCTTGAAAATTTCAATTAAAATATCCAACAACGATAATTGCAATTTACATTTTTCTATATATCGCCCATCTGAAATACCTACAGAATTGATCTTAAAAACTGTAATATCGTCTTCTTCTCAGCGGATACCATCTATAATCAAAGCGTTCAACGACAACAACGTGTCTTTTATTGTCCGAGGAGGTCAGCAGGTCCTGGTGATGCTCGCAGACCCAAACGCAGGTACAAGTTTCACACAAAATGTTCTCCTTATGCAGTTCACCCATGGCACACTGTGCACACACTTTTACTTTTGAAATGCTGATAACGACGTGTATGTTACTGGCTTTATTTTGAAGGTATAGGGAATAGTGGTAATGAAACTTCAGCAGCTGCAGCAGAAAATGGTGCGTTTATTAAGTTGTGAGATTTGCGATTTGAGTGCGAATAACCTCAATATTCTGAAATCTTTTTGAAAATGTATTTGGTTGAGATTGCTGTGAACTGTGAAAATACTAAACACTTCAACTTCTGCATGGACGTCTTCAGTGTTTGGTCCCATTATTAGCAGGATCACTTAAATATGCAAGTTTTAAAGTGTGTAAAATAGTTTTTCTTCTTTTGTTGAATTAGGCTACCATGGTGCTGCTGGAGGTCCAGGTGTTTGGGCAGTAGGAGTCTTATTTCTAGTCAGCGTCATCGCCACTGGCTCCTTCATCCTCTACAAGTTTAAAAGGTAAGAACTAAGATGTTTGGCTTTAACAGTGTGCATGCTAATAGTCTTAGTGGTACTCTTTCCACCACATGCTGTGGTGGAAAGAGTACTGCTACTTAGTACCAAAGTAAAAGTTCAGTTACATGGCTAAATGGCTTTTTAGAGTACATTTGCCAAAGTAACTATCCACCCCTGTCTACATGGCATTACATGTTAACTAGCAAAGAGATAATGAATGTTTGCCACTATTAGGTGCAGGACTCCCTAAATGTTTGGCATTTCATCCGGGGGCTGAGGTTTTTTTTTCCATTTGTTTAGCAAATTTGACAATCAGGATGAGGTTATGTCGGGCTCGAGATCAGATCACACACCGTGCAGTGCAGTGGTGCTGGGCGAGATGCCGCGGCGCTCCGGAGTCTTTCTGTTGGATTGGAATTTTTGCCGGAGCCCGCCGTAGTCCTATTCCCTTTATTCATGGTTCTTTATCGCCTGAGCACGTGGTCTTGGGATGTGTCTGCTGCCCCCAGTGGCCACTGCCATGTCCAGCGGCCTGTGTCATCACACTTCGCCGCCCTGATTACAGCAGGTGTTCCAGGTTACAAACACCTGCTGCAGGGGTGGAGTTTTGAAGTGTGGAACCTGTCAGACCAATCACAGTGTCACCAGCTCTTTTTGAAATGTGGTTGTGGGCGGAGTTTAGCTGTTTAGTTCCACTTTAACGTTAAGGCTTTGGGCTTGTCCCGCCCCGAAATGAAATGCCGAACATTAAGAGTCCCTATTAGCGGTATACGTTGTCTATGCTATCGCCTCTCAGCATGCTAGTTAGTTCTATGGTTCTTTTATTAGTTCTTAGTTCTACTGTTATATTGTAGCAGAGGCACTAATCATGATATGCATGCTAATGTATATTCAAGTTTATTTTTCCCTGCACTTTTAGTTAGTTTTTTTTAATAGTTATCATACTTTCTATTTGATGCACTGCATGTTGTTCACAGTTGCACTTCACCTAAAGCACAGTGTCTGTCCCAAACACAAAAATGTCACTCAAATGAAAAAAAAAACTGTACCAAACAACAGCACCGTCTTACAAAAACTACAAATCCCACAGTCCCTGGCTCCGGACTGAGGACACCTATCCCCCGCTGTTTTTCAGGAAGCTCCCCGTCAACCGAAACGTGTACGCGCAGATGCACAACGAGAAAGAGCAGGAGATGACCAGCCCGGTGAACCACAGCGAGGACACGCAGCACATCATCCAGGGCGAGGAGTTCATCGACGACGACCTGGACTCTCACACGCTAGGTAACGCAGGAGGAAGCCCCGCCTTCCGCTCCCTTATAAGGACTACCACTAATCACTGCTACTAGAGCCCGCCCCTCGCACCAGCAGCCCACTCACGCAAGGTACGGAAGGATTCCTCTGTCTTTCAGTGTACGCCATCCAGTTTGTGTCGCACGTCTGCCCATGCACGTACGGACGGAATGATGTCCAGCCATATCCAATGTCAACAAGTCAAGTCTTTGCAATAAGAGTTATGGATGAGGTTATTTTATTAGTCAGAAAAAAGATTAAAGAAAAGCAAGCAGAGTTTTCGTAATCCCTAATTTGTCCAGGAGTGATTTATTGTAGAGAAACTGTCAAGACATTTCTACTTCCATCCAAAAGTCATTTTCAATCTGAGCTCCTTTCTAGGTTCCATTTTCGGTTACCCCCCACGAGTCCGAAGGTTCGCTAGTCCGAAGGTTCGCTAGTCCGAAGGTTCGCTTGCACGGTGCGAGGAGCTGCGCGCTGAAGAGCCTCTTGGTGCGCCAGTTAGGGGCCGTCTCTAAATTACGATTGCACAAGTGTTTGTTTAAAAATGTGTTATCTTAAAAAATATCAAACATATTTATACAAAAAAAATAACAACATTGAGCATGAATCCAAGTAGCTAATCCTAGATGCCATAGTCATTTTGGGTTAAACAATTTAACCCTTTATAGATTTTTAAATCTAGATTTTTAAATCCGCTGCGCGGGCTCACAGTTTCAGACTAACGAACATTCGGACTAGTGAACCTTCGGACTTGTGGGCAGCCACCCCATTTTCTAGCTTCAGCCCACCACTGTCAAATGAAAAATTTATTTTGAATGGAAGTCGAATCATAAAAGGTGATTTTTAAAACATCCTTTGAAACGTTTTCTTCAAAACCAAGCCAACAAAAAAAAAAAGCATGGGCAGAGTTGTTGTTGTTCATGCAAAACGTATCTGTCAGCCACCAGCAGACAGACCAAAGGTGCGTTCACACTTACACAAACCACACATTAAAAGAATTAAACATGGAACAGACCAATCAAACTGGGACTAAACAAGTACAAGTGTGAACGCACCCTGAGTACACTTAGTAGTAATGAAACTATATGATATGACTCCTCGTTTTTTCTTTAGATTTTCCACCATGAAGCATGACATCAGGCCTGAGTAGGACATGCCTGCTAAGCATGAGTACAAGCATGTTCACATACAGAGTACATTACAAATCACCTACTTTTATTTCTCTCACTTTATTGTAGAAGCACTGTCCTTGTACACGATCCCTTTGGGCTGGTCCAATACCATACATGGGGTATGTTTTAGATGATCATAAGTTTAGGTGGTATAAAGTCTTTCCATCATTTACATCAGCCTCACTTGATGTAAAGAACAGAACAGAACGATACCAGCTTCAATCTATTGGTATTGTCTACTCAAATACAAATAATATATGTCATTGTTTCGTATTCTTAGGTTAATTACAAACCTAAACACCCATTATAACATATTAAGACAGCTACAGTATAGTCATAAAAAATGTAGAAAATATGCGTATCCTTCAATTGAAATATCAACAATCTTTTTGATGGGTAATGTTGAGTTTTAATCAGTAATGACAAAAGTCGTTTTACAGTTTGTCATCTCATATTCTGTGATGACACTTGATGTAATCGTCTAGAAATATTGATTCTTTTATAGCAGTATCAATACTATGAATTAGAGCAGCTGGTAACAGAGGTATTGGTACTTGGAATCAATTGGCACATCCCCAGTAAAGAATGTTATTGGATCAAGCCTCTTCCTTAACGGCCGTGGACACTCTTTTCATAGCTGTAGCATTCACTCATCCTTCTGTGGTCTCCAGCAGGAAACCATTCTGGTGTGGTCCTGAGCATCACCTCCAGAGAGCTGCAGAGCTACCTGAGCAGCTGATGCCCACCGCGGCCACGCTGGAGGGACTAGCGTTAGCGCAGCCCTGCTAAAGAGCACAGGGACTCCACTCTGCCTTCCTCCTCTCCGGCCCACCCCCTTCTCTCTGTGTCGGACACTGACCTCACTGCTCCGGGGCACATCCACGCCTCGGCCCACCCCGCCTCGGCCCACCCCGGGGCACATCCACGCCTCGGCCCATTGAAAGTCATGGTCATTGAAAGCGAAGGCATTTGGGAACAGGGTTATAATTTAGGAAAGGTTATGGTTGTGGTTATGGTTATGGTTATGGTTAGTGTTGATGTGTTTGCAGAGGTAAGTTTAAAAAACGAACCATCAAGTCAAACAGTTTAGACCTTTTCACAGTACCAAAAGCTTACACATTGCTGTGGAAGCCAGAAATAGGTTGTCACTTCCATCCTTTCCAAGTTCTCAAATGTTGGATTAGCACATAGCAATAATATGTATAAGACCATCAACTATCTAGTAAATGTAATATGAAGTATTAGGGTCTCTTGACTTTTCCACCCGTGGACGCCATTTAAAGACTGTTTACAATGTTTTAATAATATTAAAACATGGTAAAAAGGCTCACTGTGTCTCTATGCTATACAATAAACAATAGATTCAAAGTTAAAGTAAAGACTACCCAATTGTTTAGGGAGATTATTTTAATTTGTGGTGTGAGTTTAATATTTTTTATACCTCAAAACGTTAGCTGTTAGCTTTAGCATTAGTATTGAGACACAAACACCCACAAATATGTATTAAATTTAAAAAGACCCGGCAAAAACCCTCAAACCCCCATAGAGACAGAATTGAACAGGATGTTTGAAATAAAAAGAGAATTGAACAGGAAGCGGCTGTGCTAACAGTGAGCTAGCCGGCTAGCTAGCAGATGTGCACAGAGCCGATCATTTAATGCAGTGACAACTGTCGGAATCACGGATAACTAGCTTACTCTTGTTAAACTATAACGTCCATTTTGTTCAAGTCAAAATGAAAGTGGCTAACACTGATCAGCTGAAGGCTAATGTTTTTGTTACTGTCATGATCCAGTTCTTTAAGCTTTACCTCTGCTTCATCCGACACCGCACAGACCCTCAATCACCAACATCAGATGTACTTTATCTTCCACCTACAGCACTGTCAGTGAGCAGCACCACAACACGCCTTTACAGAAAAAATAGACTTAAAAAGGCAATAATGTTTTTCTACATTTTGGAAGGATAGAATAGTTGTAGTGTAGTGCACACAGCTGACACCAGAGGGCAGTGTTGAACCGCAAACTAGTGACATCACGCTGGGACCAACTGATGTATTTCTATGGAAGAAAAACTAAAAAGGTGAGTGTGACTAACTGAAAAACGGTTGGCTAATGCTAGCTTGTGATTGTAATGCTAATTTGCCTAATTTGACAGCATAAATCAAAATCAACAAATTGAATCAGCTCACCTTTAAACTCCAGCTAGCTTCACACCCCCAGCTAAAGTTGATGACATCACATTAAAAGGTATCAATAATCGAGACCATCAATAAAACATGCGTTCGCACATCCGGGAACTTGTGCAGTGGCAACCGAGTCCGCCATTTTGAAAGGGGCACAACAGCACGTCTACTACATACGAAATCCAGGAAATATGAGGCCAAAATGTCAAAAACCTGCTTAATCTGTCAGGACATCGCTCTGTTGTCAGACCAAGGAATGATTTGCCTGACCCGCCAGCCCCGCCCACATTCTGTTCAAAAGTCTGGAATTGGACCATTAGGGGGCGTCAAAAAAAAACTTTCCAGCATTTACCGGTCCAACCACCGCCGCTAATTTGTGTCACGTGTCTCTCAAATGCGGAAGACGTCTCTCAAATATTTTCGGAACATTCAGAACAAAATATATAACTTAATTTACCTCAGATTTACAGAGTTTAGTGCGTCGCTTGTTGACTCAGCAGAAGTCAGAGTTATTTTTATCCTTTCCTCGTAATCCACCATGTTTGTTTAGACACGAACGGACAATGCGTGTGTCTGATTGGTTAATCCGCCTGTCAATCACTCCCTTTGGAAATTAGCGCGACTGGGTTGGATCCCAGACCCTCAGGTTTTGTAAAGTCGTCTGTCAGAACGTGTTGGGAACGGCTGGTCAGGCAAAGGAATGAGAGCTTTGTCGTGTACCTTAGTTTGCCGTTATCGTCTAAAGAATCAAAAGTATTCGTAGGTCATTATGCCGTAGAAAAGCATGCGGTGGTGGTGGTTGCTAGTATATCGCGTGCCCCTTTCAAAATGGCCGCTACGGAGAAGTCCCGGATGTATGACGTCACCGCGAGCGCACGTATACCAAAGTAGTTTACCTTATGCAGCGCAGACGTGTCCAGGATGTCAAACTAAACTGTCGCCGTCCCAGTTTGGTGTCTAAATGGGTTTTGCTGGTTCCATTGTTGTTGTTGTTGTTGTTTTATGCCTCTGCCACCTCACCTGTGCCCCCCCCCCCTCCCCCGCCATTGCCCTGGAGATGAAGCAGTTTGCCGTCATGGAGGGAAGCGTAGTCTTTGACCTGAATCAGCCTATATTAGGCCACGCCCACAGTGGAATCACGCGTTTGTTGTAAATGTGTAAATATATGAACAATCTCCACTTTGTACATAATCCTTTTGCCGTGTGTGAGTGTGTTTTACACGACTACCAAAATACACAGAGGTCCTCAAACGCACCATTTCACTTACGTATTTTTACAATGAACGTTCATCTTTAGCCATGTTTCCATAGCGATTATCGGCACAGCTCATGAATTGATTATGGTTCGGACTTAAACACAGTGCAAACTAAATGCATCCTATGTCGTTAGCAAGTGGCAAATGTTCTAGTGACTTTGTTCCTGGGGAATCCATGAATTGTTGTTAAAATACTCTTGAAACAACCTCTAACGTGTACATGTACCTCACATGTACCTCACATGTACCTCACATGTACCCACAGCAAATAGGGGAGGAGCTAATAAATACTAGAGTATAACCAATTGTGATGTAAAGGTGCACATTGTAAGTTTTGTAGTGGGGGTTTGATTATATTTTGATTGATTCTTTGCATGTTTGTGTGTGCATGGAGATGGGAGCGGTTTAACACTTTACTGTGGAACATTCCAAAGCAAAGGAAAAGTTACTTTGTGCACCTTTAACTTTAACTCTCAACCCTCAGTACAATAATGTTAAAAGACAGTGAGTTATACAGAGAGTACTTTTACTTTTACTTCAACACATTTGAGAGCAGGTATCTGTACTTTCAACACAACATTTGTATTAAGTATTTTTTGTTATGGACACATTCTTTGAGTTCAAGAAATGAACTCAAAGAATGAACTTTGAGCAAACAAAAATAGTCCAAAACAGCCTCTTATGCCCTTAAATCAGGACAATTCCTAATCAAGATCACAATTTAATGCTTTATATATATATATTGTTAGCCTCTCTCTATCTGTACATTTAAACTGAAAAAAAAAAGTTTCAATTTGAAGTATAATGATTTGTAGCTCCCCCTGGTGGACATATGATCAAAGCTCAGTCACTCTTTGACAATATGAAGCTCTAAAATATCAATTCTTTGGATGATCTAATAGTGAATGAATACCAACTGCCTGGAACACATCGCGTTACTCTAATATATCCAATCTAGGAATCAGTAGTTGAAAAACATGCTTAAAAAATGCCATTTCCAGACGTTTCTGACATAGTTCTTATGCAATACTTAACTCTCCTCCACTTACAGTTGGAAACATGGCTGTGGTCCAAGACACACAGTTCCACCGTGGTCATATGTAGAAGATATTTTTGATACACTCTTGAAAAGAAAGTGTAGCTGTAAGCACTGGTCGCTGTTTGTTGACTGAGAACATGTTTGTATTTTTGCACTAATGATGTAACAGGAAGAAGTCCCACCCATGTCACGTACTTTTGCTTTGTGCCCTTTTCTTTTGACCCGTTTTGTACATACTCCTGTCCAGTGTTCTTTATCGACGTCTCTTTGTACTAAGTTCCTCTTGAATTAGGGGGGAAACCAATCTGGAAAATACTTTGAATTCATGATTTAGTTTGAAAATGTGTTGGATTTGTTGATTTTTAAACCAGTTTGTCCTCATCAGGAAAGCACTCGCACTGCATCCTGGAATAAACCACTCCCATAACTTGTAACTGTGTCCTTTTTCTTTAAACCCTTCCAGTTTTGACCTCAATTTGGTTTCTCGCTTCTTAATTAGGTCTTGTCAATGTTTGAGCAGGAGTTAAAGGCCGATGAAAAAAAGCAACACCTAAAATTAGCAAAATGTGAAAGTCTCTTCTACATTTTGTACAAATTGCCAACATGAAGCAACAAAAATCAATTACAGTTTTTCTCGATCGTTTTGATGCCTGTGTCAACTCGGTTAACACCCGTGTCTGAACAAAATGACACATTTTGCTTTCAAAAGGCTGTTACTCTCTCAAAACACTTCAAACATGCAGCAAAAGCAAATCTTGCCTTCAAACACTACAACTTGTTGCCAATTCAAAAGCATCTTTAATCAATCATTTCACACTGGACTGGGGGCGGGAGAGTAAAGAGTTTAAGAGTTATATTATAAATATGGCCATCAATATGAGCCAGTGCAGCCACATGTCCTGTGACAGGCCAGTGGCATTTCCTTTCTTTACATAGTTATACATTACTCAGAAATACTCAAAATCAGAGACAATTCCATGCCATTATTCTCAAAACTTTGGCTGAAAACTGAAATACAGAGAAAAATATGGGAATATACAGTAACAACTGTGTTCAAATTAGTCATTGTCTATTCGTTCACGACAAAAGGGCCACAGGTTCATCCACATCGCATTCCATATTTTCTCTGGCATCGAGGGAAAAATCTCCTTATATGGCCTATCCAGCCTTGACATTCTTCAGCACCATTTCCTGGGAGAGTGACTGATGCTAATTGAAGAACTGTGCAAAGGAGTTTCACACAGGTGAATCAGTGATTCAGACTTAGGAATCTATACCACCTGTGAAAAGATGTTTTCCTTTTGTTTAGCGGGAAAACCAATAGTTTGGGCTTTTTGAATGACATCTGTGTAACTGTTTTGCAAAAGGGTGTGAGAAATGTGTGAACCCAATGAAAACGTATGAACACATTCGCAAGAGATGACTTCTGCGGTGCAAAGAAGCCATGAAGACCAAGTGGGTTCTAGTTTACCTGAGCAGGCAAAAGCGAGCGAGAAAAACTGTAATAGGAGTTTAACTGCCAAATACATTTTTGGGGTATTTTGCAAATACACAAAACAAAGCCATAAAAGACCAAATGAGGATATAATGTGTTCTAATGTGCTTCAATTACATATTTATTTAGAACATTATGTCAATTTACATACAAAAAATTAAAACAATATATATCTTCCAATCGCTTTTCAGCCCTAAACCTGCTTTAGACCTGGTTTGGAAGCTAAAGCTAAACATGTAGCATCAATCAAATCAATAAGTAAAAAATAGCAATTTCTTCTTCTTTGTCACATTTATGGAACAAACCCAAAAGTATCATAAATAAATATCGACGCAGCCTTGTTTTGGGGACCAGTTAAAGTAAATATCACCTTTCAAATATTCCTTTTACATATACAAAAAATACACATAACGCTAAAAATGAAACTACAAAATCATCAGTTTTTTTGCAGACGTTTATTGAGCTCTGTACAAAAGCGTTGGACTCCAAAGCGGAGCCGGTCGGATACACAAGTAGAAAAAAGCATAAGGTGCAAAAACAAAACACTGACGCGTGCAAAGCCGAGCTAAGTACAGCAGCTTCACATCAAACAGCAACAGTCCACAGTACATCCAGTCATCATCATGCACAAAGTATTTACAGGAAATATCACCATACAACGGAGGAAGCACCGTATTGTGTCTGTCTTAAGGCAGTGAACGACGACAAGTGTGAATAGAAATGTATTTTGGAAACGTTTACTGTGGTGTAGGCGCGGCCAAGCGTTCTAATCCATGTTTATTACCATTTAAACAATCTGTAACAGGGTTTAATTGTGTTATTGCCACTCGTTCAAGCAGTTTCTTCAGTTTCTCTGACATGGCTCTGGTTAGTCACTATTATATCTGACAAGTCTGCACTGGAACTAACACTAACTAGTTAAATACTCTTTATTGTACACAGTATGTAAAAGACTTCAATATCTTTAAAGCATCTGAGCGTTTTTTATTTGACTTAATCATGTTCAGTGATATTCTGAGGTTAATCGCACTTTTCTTTATTACTTTCCACTTCAATGTATTTGTTTACAAGCTTTAAAGGGTCAATAACGCAGATAGAAAGTGGACCAATTATAAAACATGTTATTAGTAAAATGTTCTATTTTCTAAGGAAAGATGACTTGACCTGACACTTGCAGTACAATAATAACTGTTGTTACTACCTGTGTGTACGTGTGATGAGTCTAAATATTCACCTGCAATTAGTGAACATGGAGGTGAGTAACGCTCATTAACCCTTTGTGTTGGTGTGTTGTGTTGACACTCGCACGACTCTTCAAAGTGGGTTCTTTGGAGTGCCACGAATGCCACACAAATATATTTAAATATAGCAACATAAATAACAAAAAGGAATACAATTTACAAATAAATACTCACGAAGAAATGTGTACTCACTGTACAAAAGGCGTTAAGAAAGGATGTTAGAAAGAGGTGTAAAAATGTAGTCGAAAAAGAGTCAAAATCGCTCTTAAGGCAGTATTAAAACATGCTCAATATGAAAAAAAGTGACGTTATTATAAGTACAATATACTACAAAAGCCACTTCTGTTTCAGTGACAAAGTTTGCATGCTTCTTGTGTCCTCGACGTCACACTTTTTTAAATAAATATATACACAATATATTAAAACGATAAGAGGAGCATGTGCGACAATCCATTTATGTGCCGCTCTTTTCCTCCCATTCCTGCAAAGAAGAGAAGTCTGATCAAGCCTTCTGTATGAATGAGTTAAAAATGTGAGAGTTTAAGAGTTATTGAGTGACCTTGGCCTTCCGGAGCACGTGTCCGCGGGCCGTGGGCGGCTTCTGGCCCGTGTGGTGCCGCCGGAGCAGGGAGGCGCTGTTGACCGGCAGGTGGCACGACTCGGCGTCACTGGTGTCGCAGCTGGAGAAGGCGGAGGAGCCGTGAGCGCGACGCACGGCGGCGGGAGACTGCGGCGAGAGCGGGAGCGCGTTAAGGCGTTTTAAGTGGCTTTGTGAGCGTCTCAAAGTGTGGGCCGCGGCACAGAGAGCGGTGTGTTTGTGACGTGGGCCTGCAGTGCGGGTGTGATCCGGAGAACCAGAAGTGACTCATCTCATTATTATTATTCCTACTGTTATTTTAGCTTCATTTACAAAAAGATAATGTGTAATGACCATCTGTGTCCTCAAGGTGGCAGTCGAGTTCAGTGTGTGGCCGATGTGTGTGACCTGATGGACCTTTGCTGCTGGGAATGATGCAATTGGCAAAAGACTGAGCTGCAAAGATGAATAAATGATAAATAAACTCATGACCAGTCGACTATGATCATAATTGTATTTTAAAGCATAACTAAGTAACATTTTGACCTTATTGAACGTCTTTGTAAGTCCCTGTGATGGTTATTTTCAGGGAGTTTGTCGTGTCTGTTATCGCCCCCTGCTGCAAAAAAACAGCCTTGTAATATTTGCCGACATCAACACGAAGGCAACTCTCCTGAGAAACCCTGGCCTGTGATTATACTGCCTTATTATGAGAAAGAAAGAACGGGGAAAAAATGTGAGAAAATACAAAACGAAAAAGTTTTGGTCTATTTTCCTACCGTGTGCTGTCACAAGGGAGCTCTTTCACCTGGTTCTGCTTTCACTTACAAAGAAAGTGTTATAATGACCATGCCATCTGTGTCCTCTAGGTGGCAGTAGAATCCAGTGACTGTTGAAGGACCTTTGTTCATTTAAAAAGACTGATACTAAAGATGAACTAACTCATCCTGACTCAGCAGCTGTCGTCATAATTGTATTTTAATAATAGATATCTGTTCAAAACTGACTCAGAAACACATTCTAATTGAGCAAAAGACACAGGATTAAATGTATATTATATTTCTGGCAATTTTTTACATGGAATTTATTTTTTTGCCCCAGCTCAGAAATATTGTATAAGCAGCTCTGATGGTAAAAATGAGACCGCTGTGTACTGTCTGCATCTGATTACAGAGCGCTTTATTCTCCACGAAGCAGGAAGTGCACTGTTAGCATGCTAATGTTTGTTAGCTTTACTTTGGTGGCAGTGAATAATCCAAACTGTTTAGAATGAACTAGTTCTGTTGAAGTAAAAATCAGGTACAACACTTTTCATATTTTGACCGTTTTGGAAAGTTTATGGGGAAATGAACTAAAAAGTGTGATTCTTCCTGTTCTTTATACAGTTAGAGACTGTTGTGATGTTTATAGCGTGTACATTTGCAGACATGACCACAGCCAGTGTGTGGAGTGGTGCTGGCGCTGACCTGCACAGCTGAGGAGGGGCTCTTGGGCTCGATGGTCAGCCCCAGAGTGACCCCTCCGCTCAGGGCTTTCTTCAGACTCTCCTTGACCTCGGTGAGCTCCAGCTCCAGGTTCACGCGCTCCTCCTCCTTCAGACGACACTCCTCCTCCACCTTCTTCAGACGCTCCGTCAGGGACGACTGCGAGCGCTTAGCTGAGGAAACACAAAGGATTATGTATTATTGTGGATTTATACTATGCAATGTAGAGTATTTTATGGCTTGTGACATTAAGTTTATATATTCAGCCTTGTTCCTCAGAAAATGGTTCAAATGTGTTGTGTGCCCTCTGCTGCCAACAAGTGGAAGTATTAAGTATTAAAGTCATGTTAAAGGTTTCTAGTACTTCAACAATTACTTTAGTAGTGAAATACTTTTATATATATAGATTTATTACGTTGAGATAAAAAAACAAACATTTTTAAAGGTAAAAAACATGCAGACTTGAACCATTTAAATATAAATTAAATGCATTACTAATATAAATCCAATGCCATTACATTTGAATGATGCTGCCATGTTTTTATTATGTGTTAAAGTTGATGATTATTTTAGGGCTGTAACTAAAGATGGTTTAGTTCATCGGGGGGGCGTCCTGTGAAGACCCTCCCCACTGCCAACTCCAGGAGACATTATTCTATTATTTGATTTTTATAATTCACAACACAGAGCTCTACAGCCTATAAAATACAATCAAAACAGACTGAAAATTGATTTATGTTACATTTAAGTCAAATCAAAAGGTATAATGATTACTCTGAATATTTACAATTTCTTACAACGCGTCATATTATTGCAGTTTTAACTTCACGTTCTATTCCCGACTTTTTTTTTTAATGCTTCTTAAGAGACTAAATCTGCTCTGATGCTGCTCACAAGACACTGTCCTCCTAAAAAGAGCACTGTTGCAGTACCAGTGGCGGCCTCCAGGGCAGTGCGCAGGTCCCGCCTCTCTTTCTTCAGCTGGGTCAGGTGGTTGCGGATGTCCTGCTTCCTCTTCATCAGCTCGTCGTCTTTGGTCTGGAGGCGTTTGGCGTCGGCTTCCACGCGGTTCTTCCCGTACTTGACCTGCTCCGAGCCTGGACGAGCAATAAACCAGGATTACAACACCAACTTGACATGTGACTCTGCTTTTCTTTTCTTAATTGTATTGTTAGAAAACTACAGCAAAAAATAAAGAGACATAATCTGCAAAATCAACTTGAGTCAACTGAGTTTTTATCATTGTTACAACAGTGTTTCCTCATCAATAGTTTTCTCAGTTGTATTGTGATGTGTTTATGAGTTAATCCTGTATTGTCCTGCAACTGTCCTGTTTTCACCTACCCCCTATCCCCACCCACATCCCAGTACTTTTTTTTTTTTTTTTTATGAGGCCTCTGGGTGACACATGTAAAGTTCTACAATGTCACGTAGCCACTTTTCACAAATAAAAACATGTAAATGACAATCTTCTGCTTGTTACAGTGAAACGTCACTATGAAGAGGCGGAGCTTACCAGTTCTGCAGTTTTGAACAGGAAGTCAATGGACCTGTGTTTATAACTAAGCCGTTTTGGATCAATATTGCTGTTTACAATGAACAAAGTGTAAATGAATGATCTACTTATGTTATAGTTCAATATTCAATACTTGAAAAAAAGCACAATATGTCTCCTTTAACATCGAACCCGCTGATTATTTGCATAGTTGAGTTGCAGAGAAACATAATTTTTTTGTAGACCAGTCGCTTCTTTAACACTGCTCACTTGGCCTGGGTGATATATCGGTATCGGTATCAGTATAGACCGATTTCACTGATATCGGTATTGGCAGATATAGAAAAAGACAAATATTGGCCAGTCTGTGTGCTCATGTGCCCAAGTAAAGCTTTAAATGGTAGAACAATTAAGATAAAAATGTGCCTGTACAATCATGCAAAAATGTTTTACTAAAGTGAAAAGTCAACTTGTGATCTTTTCTTCAAATAGAAATGGGTTTTGTGGACCTCTGGATGTCTAAATATCTGTATCGGTTTTCACTGGGAAAGCGGGACATTTACTACAATATAATAACGATAATAAATAACTGATCTCACAAACCCACTCTCCATCTTTCATTACGTGCCTTTTCCCTTCTCCCCCAGCGTATATATATATATGTATATATATTCCCTGGAAAAATCCACCAATCGCATCCCTGCTGAATCCGAGTATTACAAATCTCTTAATCAAACCACAGCTGACTTGTTCAAATCCAATATTCCCATTTGAAACGTGACCCCTGACGCGACACATTTTCGCTATTTCCATTTCAACGTTCGCCGCGGTTCACACATTACGCTCGAAAACATTACTGCTAACCGCGCAGATTAGCACGACCGCTAAGTATCCCTGGCCCAGCGCTGTGGCCCCCTACGCTGGCAAGGACGCGCTCCTCCGTCTGGGTCCGCGTGCGTCACAGGATTTGTAGTGTTGTTTCAAAGCCAGTGTAATTTGGAGCTCCGGCCGGCTCCAAATGGCTGCGGAGAGGGAGTTTTGTTATAAAGCAATCAGCGTGGTGGGGCTGGGGCCGTCCAGTCTGCAGACCTATCCTGCTGCGACGCACACACCCAGCGCTGTCCCCTCTACACAGTCACACGGACAGTATTTGTGATGTAAAATGCAGAAAATAGAACCCAAGACTTAAAAATTGTGCTTTTGTCTGCTCAATTATGACATCCGTAAGTCATTATTTCATATTTTGTGCATTTTAAATCGCGAAATGTCTCTATAACGGCTTAATAAAGGAAATAACGGTGTTCGAGTGGGCTACGCTGCAGCACATATACAGTACCAGGTTCTGCGCGTCCAGCTTTCTCAGAGTCGTGAAATCGAGTCAAAGACAAAAAAACGTGAGCTTGGCCGGACAGTGGAGAATTACGGGTCGCGATAACAGAGCAGTGGATTTTTCTTTTCATTTGTCTCAATGAAGAGAAGAAAAACAATCAGAGAATGGCGCGCAGAGGAGTGGGCGTGTATCGGGTGAAAAAGGGACGTTTTTAGAAGCGATGGCGTCTTGAATGCAGATTAAGGATTACTCAAACGTGCGTGAATCACTCTAAAACCAGTCAAACTAACAACATACAACATACAATCTAAGCTCAAAAAGACACATAAAAAAGGGAGGGGGGTCTGGGCGTCCTCCCCCAGAAAACTTTGATCATATTCCTGTTTTCTGGGGATTTTTAGATGTGCTAATTCAGCAGCAGATCATTGTTATCATCACATTTTAAAAGATGAATACATAAAGAAGTATTCAATAGCAGCACTGTGAAGGGGTGAGCCATGTGCCAAAAAAATAAATTTAAAAAATCCTGGAGCCAGATCACAATTTCAATTTGATCACTGTTTTTTACGCTGCCTTAAAGATGTAAATAAAGTTATATTCTTCACATTTCACTGTGATTGGTTAAATCCAGTTTTTACTCAATGAGAGCTTGGCACAGGCTGGCCAATAGGAAGAGTGTGTGTTTGAGCAAAGAGCTGCATGTATATAACAATAATAACCATTTCACCAAAATAGCGTTAGACTTTTTATCAGCCCAGCACCGTGTTTGTGCTTTTGAACTGCACTCACCGGAACTGTTTCTTCTCAGGGAGGCCGCTCCGTTGCTCGCACTGACTCCGTTCTTCTTGCTCTGGTTCTTGGGGTCTGTCTTCTGCTTAGAGCTCACACCGTTTGCTGCTGGGCCTCTCCTGGTTTGCTGCGGATTATTGTAACAAATTAAGACAACGTTTGGATTATATTTCCAACATACTTTCTAGGTGTGGTGGCAGTTTGAGGTTGTGGGGTCCATGTTAGCGCCTTTCCTTCTTACCACACACATAGAGGCACATTAAAGAGCCAGCAGGGGCACAAAGAAGGGGGTCCACTACAACACTTTGCGGTCACTTTTGTGGGTCTTAATTTGAGGCTGTAAAAATATAAATTACACACAGCCTTTCCTGCTGTTTCCAACAAGGCCTAGAGTATAACTGTGTGTGTAGTATCTGAAGTATCTGAAGTGGGAGAGGTACAAGTAGCAGTGGGACTATTCTATCCCCCCATTTGATATTCCAAAGCCAATGTCATTGTGATGTACTTCATAGTTTATTTATTTTTTATGTTAATTAAGATAAGATAAAATAATCCTTTACGTCCACACATGGGGAAATTTCGGTGTTACAACGCAGTAGATACAGGATAAAGAACAGATAACTTATGGGAAGTTTGAAAAAACTTAATAGAAGAACTCTTATAAACAAAACAAAAACTCTTATTAACAAAACTCCTCTCATATCTTAATAGGGAATGGAGGAAAAAAAAAAAAAAAAAAGAAAAGATAAAGTTAAAATTAAGTAAAGTAAAAAGCATAAGACTAAATAATACTACTAATAATGGTAAAGTAAACACTCTTATTTACATCAGTTATAATGCACATGAATACGGCCTTAATTGCTTGTGAGTACAACAGTAATTGCACATGAATATGACGGTATTGCACATGGTTAAGTCAGTATTGCACATGAATATGACGGTATTGCACATGATTAAGTCAGTATTGCACATGAATATGACGGTATTGCACATGGTTAAGTCAGTATTGCACATGAATATGACGGTATTGCACATGGTTAAATCAGTATTGCACATGAATATGACGGTATTGCACATGGTTAAGTCAGTATTGCACATGAATATGACGGTATTGCACATGGTTAAATCAGTATTGCACATGAATATGACGGTATTGCACATGGTTAAATCAGTATTGCACATGTTCAGGGCTAGCAGTGTTTGTTATACAGTCTGACAGCAGCAGGAAGGAAAGACCTGCGAAACCTCTCCCTAATTGTGATGGATCCAAAACTAACTTAGGAATGCAACAACTGGTTTAAATCATAAACCAGTGTCACTGAAACTTTTTTTCTGGAGGAAGGTGATGTTACTGCCTCTAATGTTCCACAGTGTGGCATTACTGTGTCCATGATGACAAGCATGGGACGCCCCGAGGCCAAATAACAGGTCAAATCTGTGGAGA
The DNA here is from genome assembly GCF_026437365.1 of Eucyclogobius newberryi. Taxonomy (NCBI): domain Eukaryota; kingdom Metazoa; phylum Chordata; class Actinopteri; order Gobiiformes; family Gobiidae; genus Eucyclogobius; species Eucyclogobius newberryi. The sequence goes on from NW_027315857.1 coordinate 10,177,233, forward strand.
GGCGATCACAGTAATATTGACCCGACTCCTCCTGTTTATGGAAATGTTCCTTTGTCTATAATATTCCACAGAATGGCATAAAACGATCTATCTCCATGGGAATGACGTGATGTAAATGCAAGATGGATAAAGCAGCTCGTGGGACACAGAACAGAACACATGTGAGTGAGACAGAAGTGATGGTTAGTACCTTAGCAGTCACTTTGTTTTTAGTGTCAGCAGAGAGAAACTTAGAGGAAACTTTGGACACAGGCTGTTTGTAGTGAGTAGAAGCAGTAGTAGTAGAAGTAGTAGTAGTTTTAGCAGGAGGATAGCGAGAGGCCACAGGTTTAGGCGAAGGTTTGTCCTCAAAGGGCTCGGCGTTCTCATAGTGCGCCTCCTCTATGGGCTGACAGCGCCCCCTGGAGGGTGGAGTGGAGTACGCGTCGGGGTCCTGAGCACGGACCCACAGAGGAACAAGGCATACAAAAGAGGGAGGAGTTAAGAAGACAGGTAAAGGAAGTTAGTAGGTTTAGTTTAATACATCCAAAACTCAAAAGGGAAAAGGTTGTGTTCACGGCTTTGTAGAATTTCAGATTGAACTCAATGGGATATTTGCTGATTTTTAAACAAATAACACACAAATTCTACACTTGTCATGTTAATCTCATATCTTTCTTGACACCAATAACATATTTATAATCTGCATGTTGAGAGTTAACAGCTAAATCCCAAGCTACATATTAAAGTATAAGCACTAAAAGCACTAAAAGCACTAAAAGCACTAAAAGCACTAAAAGCACTAAAAGCACTAAGCCTTTAGAGTGATATGAAGTGAGCCCAGGTTCCTATGGGTGCTGAGCTGGGTGCTGAGCTGGGTGCTGAGCTGGGTGCTGAGCTGGGTGCTGAGCTGGGTGCTGAGCTGGGTGCTGAGCTGGGTGCTGAGCTGGGTGCTGAGCTGGGGGCCTTACCATTCCGTTGATGGGGACGTCGTCGTAGTGCAGAGCCATGCCTGAGGGGCAGGAGTAACCGTTCACATGGTTGTCCAGGTATGAGTTGGGAGACACTGCACGTTTACTGGTGAAGCTGCGGGAACAGTAATGAGACTGCACTTAAGAACAGTAAGATTTTTTTAATAAACCGTATAGTCTATCGTTGACATAATTTCACTAGCATTTCATTTCACTTTACAAAATATATGAGATATGGTGTTTTATTTCTTGGCTTGGAAAACTCTTACAATCCCATAATATTTTCAACTTGACCCTTACGTTATCAGACATCACTGGACAATCCAATACTCCATATGTGTAGTAGTAGTGACCTGGCTCATGTCAGACTGGTATGTGTAACTCTCTGGCCTGAGTTCTACACAGTATCAGTCTGAAGATAACACCTTTTGTTCAATGCACTTGCACAATAATGTTGAAAGAACATCTATGTCCACGATTTACAAAACAAAACGGTCAGTATTTGTGCTAAAACGGTCAGTATTTGTGCTAAAACAGTCCGAAGTACATCCGTCTGAGTTGCCATGTTGTGTTTTGTTTGTGATTGGTCCAGTCCAGCACCACTGGTGGCTCAGGCCCAATCACACTCAAAGTGTGAGCGGGAGCATGACATGGATGGATTCTCAAGAAAAGTGAACTCCATAAAATCTGGAGAATTCATGGTGCTGACCAGGTTAGAAAGGAAGTGCTGCGTACCAGAAGGACTGCTTGGCCAGCTGAATGACATTAGCCGTGGTCTCCACGTCGATGTAGTCGTAGTGCAGTGTGGCAGGGTCAGTGGTGGAGCCAGTCTCAGCCAGGAGCACCCCCAACCAGCGGCCCATCTCCTCAGAGGAAGACGCCTGCCAAACAGCCAAACACCACAGCCATGATGTATGATGATGATGTACTGATGTTATGTATGACTGTATAACAACAAGGGTCATGTTTGATACTTTGTTGACCCTGTAAGAGCAGGTACATCACAACAAGACGGAAAATGCAAACTTACTAGTAAAACCTTGTCAAAATCAACATTTGAAAAAACAAGAATAAATTGGAGTTTTTTTTTTAATGATAAATGTGATAATAATGATAAATAGGGAAAGGAGTTACATATGTAACTACAGTTCTATGAATCCTGGATGACTGCCAGGAGGCGGAGCTGAATGTGCGAGGGGAACGTTCAGTGCTTTCAGCTCTGCATTCAGATGGGATGGAATAGAACCTTCGTTTATTACAAAATGTCTCTGGTTTCTTGCTACATAGATTTGTTGCATGTGCCTTGATAAATTGGACATTGTGGATATTTTTTTTCCAACTGTCTTTCTCTTGCATTTTAATTGCCCCTGTAAATTGGACCAATATGAAAACGTTGATATCCCAATACTCTAAAGGGAGTGATGTACTGTGTCTATAGGTAATAGCATGGGCACACACCTCCAGGACGGCCACCTCCTGGGCGTTCCTGAGCAGGCGGAAGGCGAATGGGTGCTTTTGGTCCAGCCCGGGTGACACCTCACAGCCGCGCAGGGGCAGCGAGGCGATGTGGCTCTTCAGGTCGTCCCGGTCCTTGTGGAGCAGGAGCTGGTTGTCCCGCAGCCGGCACCAGCGCTCACGCCACCGGTTATTGGACAGGACGTTCAAGTAACCTGGAGCAGCACAAGGAGACTTTAGATCACGTGTTCACACACCCCAGGTCTACGTCCACTTTAAGATGATCAATATATACTTGAATTAATGATCTATTATTTTATTATAAAAACAAACAGAAGAAACCAAAGAGTGAAAGACAAAATCAAATAGAGATAGAGTAGCCCAAAGAATAAAACAATAAATAAAACATGTCAGTCTCATATGTAAATGTGTCCATATCTAAAAGGGGCTGTACCTGATTTTACTGTGTTAAAAATGTGAAAAACAGAACTAGTTCTAAATGTTCTAAAAGCTTTAGTTTTTAGTGAGCTAAAAATATGTTTTAAGTTATTTAACAAAAGTATAGAGACGTTACACAGGACAGAATGTGATCTTTTCTTAACAGTTGTAAAATGAACTGGAGTTTTATCAGAACTAGTACAAGACCACATGGGACCATAAAGTATCAAAAATCCACTATTTTCATCTTTTTTGTATTTTACACAACTTAAGAACACTTTAGATAAATTTGTTGAAGGGATAGAATTTATTTTCAAGATTAACAAGATTTAAATATAAGTTTTCTCTATGAAAAAAAAAATGTTTTGCCTGGACTGTTCCAAAATGAGTGACAATTCAAACATTTCAAATGGGATTTCGAAACTAAGGAAAAGGCTCAATATTCAATATCACAGTGATCATTTAAAAAACACAATTTTGAATCATTCATCCGTCATTTTTACCACAAAGTTTTTTCATAATTCCCATGTGGTCTTATAGTAGTTCTGATACATGGAGCAAGATCATTCTAGAACTGTTCAGGAAAGGTTCAAACTGTCTTAACTATGTGGTTTTCATCAGTATTGACACTGGTTCAAGTTCGTATCTTGTGTTTATTCTACGTTTAGTATTGATTATAATATCAAGCCAATACTTCTGACAGCCCTCCAGGTCAGATCTGTGGAGTGGAGAGCTCCTTACCACACGTGGGCACGTCCTCTTCTGCTGAGGACGTCTGCTCGTCTGTGGAGGGCTTCTTCTTCCCCAGTCCCATGATCTTGGTGATCTTCTTCCCCGCGCCCTTCCCCACGGTCCCACTCTTCTGCTCCGACTTGGAACTCTTCTTTCCCTTTCCTGGAGACAGACGTGGGACATTTAGACAGTAACTCTTTCAATTTGTTTGCTCTCATAGGAATGACCAGATGTTGCATGTTAGATAAAGCTAATCAAGTGATGAAGGAGGAAGGAGCGCGGCAGGAAGGAGGAAAACGACTGTAAACATGAGAGGGACAAGTTACAGGGCTTAATAATGGGTTATGTGAGAATACTGTGGAAGGACTCGCCTTGAAACTGTTCTTTTCCCCTGGTTTATGGTTCATATCTCTGTAATGACTGGACCAATCCACAGAACGAACTCTCTGTCAGCAAATGCATTGAACTAAAATCCAATTAATTTCTGACAATGCTTTAAAAAATGTGTTTTTGTTGCAAGTTCAATGAATAGATACCACTTTATAATAACTACACAGTAACACATCCTTAATGAGCATGAACAAAGACTTAATTCATAATGAAAGAATGTTTTTTAAGAATTATTCTGGCTTAGCAACTAATTCACTTCACAATCAAAATCCAACTATCAGTAAAAATAATGATGAGGAAACACTGTTGTAGCAAGGTTAAAATAAAAGCTCATTAAAGTAGATTTTGCAGAATGTTTCCAGCAACAATTATTTAAAATTATGTAACTATTAATTGCACTGTTCACTCTTTTGCAATATTTCTGAACAACTGTACATTTTGTGTAAATACTTTAAATTCTTAACTTCATACACGCCTTATTTACTATATTTTGATATTATTATTCAGCGTTGTGTGTTGCTGTTGAATTGTGTTCACTGACAATGAAAATGAACCTTTTGTGATTGTGATTGTGCTTAAAAACAGTGACGTTGCTCTTGCTGGTGAGGCTGGGGACAGAGGAATGACACTGGGGACATTCTGAGGGGACAAGCTAAGCCCAGAGTTATGAGAGTCTTCTGTCCGTCTCCTCTAAAACACAGAACTGGCTCCAGGCAAATGGAGCTCGTGGTGCTGGAGCGTGGAGTGTGGTACAAGCAGTACTTTGGGGTTTTGAGGCACCCACACGGGGCTCTGAGGGGCCAAAGGTCAACGGGTGCAAAACTATGTTGTCATTGGAAAAAAAAAAGGGGAAATAATCAAACGTGCTTTTTCTATGTGCGGTTCATATACACATATCACATACACTTTCTGACTGCAGTTTGTAGTTTAGATGGTTTAAGAAATCCCTTAATGCAAAATAATGAAAGGTGCTGATTTTTACTTTCTTAAAACATGAGAAACAGAACTAGTTTATTTTAACTGTTTGCAGAGGTCTAAATTGTATTTCCTAAGTGTGATCTTGGCTCTAGACAATTGTGATATGATTTTTTTTCTGGCATATCACCCACCCCTGCTCCCCAATATCAACCCGGTACTGAGTCCTTTTATTTTAAATCAGAATGCCTCGGATCTCCTCTTCTTTTATGGTTTTAAGTATTTTTATTTATGGGTCCGAAGTGTTGCTAATGCCATCTTGAGGACGAAAGCCACATGCTCACTGTAGGCTGTGCCAACAAAAAGTCTAAAAACAAAGGATTCCTCTTCTGTAACATCCCCAAAGACCCTGTTTGTCCAGAAGTGTATTACTGTGGTCAGGAGGGACCAGACTGAGGCTGAGCGGTTTGTTTCAGGTCGTTAGCAGCTGGCTAATGCGAGTTTACACATTAAATTGCATGGCTATGTTAATAATATTATAAGCCTACTGGTAGACTTAATTCATTAATACATTTCCTACTTTCCAGGTGTTACATTTTAGGATCAGACACAAAGCTCTTGGTGGTTTGAAGACCAAAACCCCAAACTTCTTTCTTCTTGAAGTATCGTCCCCGCTTCTATTTGCAGTAGTACACATGATGTCACACTTACTGTAACTGCCCCATAGCTTTGCAGTCTTGCACAAAAAAATAACAATTGAATCTAAGTATTTTCCCATATTTCTATTTTCGCCCAATGCAATGTGACAGTCACCATGGTGACCTCATGGATGACACCAAACACAATGGAGGGCCGGGGTGGAAAGCAGAGCCCCAGATGTGAAAGCGCTTCTTGCACAGCCGAGGAAAGTGTGATCAGGTGAATTTGATTCCAGTAAATCAGCTCGGCGGCCTCGTTACCAGCCGTGGAAAGAATGTGCCTGATTAAGCTAAAGAGCGGCGGCTACGTGAAGGACTGTAACACGAGGCACGCCGGAGCAGGACCGCTGCAGGAATGCGCCAACACAGCTGACGTGCACTGAACGGTTACGCAGCAAAAGCATCACCAGCTTTCTAGAAACGATCAGATCTACATGTGCGGCAGGTCCAACGTGCTCCTGTCAACACTTTCCTCAAAGAACTCAAGCCATATATACATTTCACACATGTTCTTGGTTTGAGTTCGAGTCCTTTTATGATATGAAATATAAAGAGTTGTAGTTGCAGAATTGTATTACTGCAGCTAAACCGGGATCAGAGAAGACATACATTTAGAGATTTATAAATCCAGTGATATCTTAGACAAGCTTTACTAAACCATAAGGGAAATGACTTAGACAATGATCACTTGGAAAACAAATCTGTACTTTATTTTCTCATAAAACGTAATATTTTCTCATAAAACTGAGCCATGTGAGTTTATGCGACTGGTTTTTAAATGATTATTATTCAATTATAAGACATTCTGGGTCAACAACAGCCACTTTGAAAGATCCTACGCAGATATCCTGGACTGCATAACCCGTCCAATCACATCCAGCAACAATTTTCTGCATCAGATCCAACAGACAAAACCCAGCGCATAATATTTCACCATATTATTAACAAAACCATGCTTTTTATCTTTGGTTCTTAACAGTTACATGCACCCCTCTATATTTGATGAAAAGTCCGTGTTGTTTTAGTGAAGTCATATGTCCACACTGTGCAATGTAGTTTATGTCTTTTATCATTTGAGGGCCGTAACCTGCCTCCCTGAAAAGCCCAGCGTGATAAGATGAAACCTGTCTGAGATCAACACTCTTCTTTTACACAGATTACATAAGGTTTTACACAAGCCCAGAGCATGAATCACTGCCTCAAACTCAACTGGACCCAGTGGACTTCAGACAAACTGCTGCTCAGGAATCTGCAGTCAGGACTTTTACAGTGGAAGGGCAAAAGAAAACTTCAATTTGAAGCATTGTCAGATAAAGTGGGCTTTTTTCTAGCAAAATTTTCTCTTAGTTTAATAACCCGAACTATAAGGAATGGGGTCCTGCTTTCACATAAAACATTTCAATTCATGTATTTGTGATATTATTTTTTTTCTGGTGTAGGGTCCATCATCAGCTTGCTTTGCCTGGAAAATGTGAATTAAATATTTCGTATAGTAATAAGTAAGGCAATGAACATCTCCATGGAGACAAGCAGGTTACAGGTCAGTGATGAACTAAAAAATAACATAAAAATTAACCTTTTCTCCTTAAATAAGATGTTCCTAAGTCTGTTTGTTGAGGAGAAACGAGTTGAAGTGTCCTATATCTCCCCCTACTGTTACTAAACGAGCTAGTCGGAGCAACGACTGATAAACTACCGATACTTTCATTGGACATTTGACATTTAGCCCAAGTTAATTTGTGCAACAACAAAAAAGCTCCACGAATGAAAATGAAACAAAGAATCACATTTTATCAGTCGTGCCCATCATAGCTCGGACCCTCCACCAGAGACATAGTGCACCACAATATTTAAAACCTATTCAAACCAAAATTTCCGCATGTTTGGACATTAAAGGCATTGGACATTAAAATCTTATCTTAAACCTATCTATTTCTGGGTTCTAATCATCAGTTGAGCGTGTGAGACTTAAAGCATCTTGGCGACTGAACCAAAGTGAAGCGCTTGTGTCATAATTGGCAAGGAATTGACTGCTTTGGTTGCTCTCCCGTCCTCTCCAGTCCTCCCCGGTCCTCTCCAGTCCTCCCCAGTCCTCTCCCGTCCTCTCCGGTCCTCTCCGGTCCTCTCCAGAACTCCCCAGTCCTCTCCAGTCCTCCCCAGTCCTCTCCGGTCCTCTCCGGTCCTCTCCGGTCCTCCCCGGTCCTCTCCGGTCCTCTCCGGTCCTCTCCGGTCCTCTCCAGTCCTCCCCAGTCCTCCCCAGTCCTCTCCAGTCCTCTCCAGTCCTCCCCAGTCCTCTCCAGTCCTCTCCCGTCCTCTCCCGTCCTCTCCGGTCCTCTCCGGTCCTCTCCAGTCCTCCCCAGTCCTCCCCGGTCCTCTTCGGTCCTCTCCGGTCCTCCCCGGTCCCCCCCAGTGCTCTCCCGTCCTCTCCCGTCCTCTCCAGTCCTCTCCAGTCCTCTCCAGTCCTCTCCTGTCCTCTCCAGTCCTCTCCAGTCCTCTCCAATCCTCTCCCGTCCTCTCCAGTCCTCTCCAGTCCTCTCCCGTCCTCTCCAGTCCTCTCCAGTCCTCTCCAGTCCTCTCCTGTCCTCTCCAGTCCTCTCCCGTCCTCTCCAGTCCTCTCCAGTCCTCTCCTGTCCTCTCCAGTCCTCTCCAGTCCTCTCCAGTCCTCTCCAGTCCTCTCCAATCCTCTCCCGTCCTCTCCAGTCCTCTCCAGTCCTCTCCCGTCCTCTCCAGTCCTCTCCAGTCCTCTCCAGTCCTCTCCTGTCCTCTCCAGTCCTCTCCCGTCCTCTCCCGTCCTCTCCAGTCCTCTCCAGTCCTCTCCCGTCCTCTCCAGTCCTCTCCAGTCCTCTCCAGTCCTCTCCCGTCCTCTCCAGTCCTCTCCAGTCCTCTCCAGTCCTCTCCCGTCCTCTCCAGTCCTCTCCAGTCCTCTCCAGTCCTCTCCAGTCCTCTCCAGCACCCACCTTGCTCTTTGCACTCCCCGACTCCGTTCTCATGAGGAGCCTCGCCGTCCGAGCTGGGCCTGTCGCACGAGGCCTTCTGCAACGACAACGTAACAAAGCCTCACCGACGCGCTCCAAGCAGTAAAAAAAAAGGCATTAAGAGGCATCTGCAACATGTTACGGGCGAATAATAGAGCCCGGGTTTGTTTACGCTGCCAAGAGGGGAGCGGTCCGCCACGTAAAAGCGCTCAGATGTAGCTCATTTTCCAGCCGACGGCACAAAATGTTAAAGTCCTGCACAGCTCCAGTGTATTCTGCTAATAAAAGCCTATAATATACTCTGCTCCCTCGTGGGCCGTGTGGAGTTATGGTTTATTTGGAAAATGTTTCACGAGCCCTGTGCATACGCTGAAAAATGTGCATGAAACTCAGGTATAATGTGTACTAATTATATTCACCTAAAATGCAATAGTGGGATTTAGAGAATGAATAATATTGCGTGAAGACGAAGCGCTTCAGAGTCTGGACTTTACCTTTTCTAAGTCGGGTTTGAAAATAGGAGAAGCCGGTCGTGTGGGGTCCAGTTCCACGTGGCCGTTTGCACAGACTTCTCTCATCGCCTGGAAAAAGAAAAGTCAAATAATGAAAGATGAATAGTAGAATCCATTCAATGTATAGTAGACTTTGTAGGTGGGATTCATGGAAAAAAGGACAGCATGAGCGAGATTTCAAGAAAAATGTGAATACTAAGCAATTTAAACAATTCTATTATAAACCTGTTGAGTTAATGACATTATTTAATCAACGAATCAAGAAATTCTGATAGCTGTCATCATTTGGTCATGAATTGTACAGTATTAAGACCTTTTATTGCAAAGACAATGGGGTTATTAAAGGAGATGTATTATGCAACATCCAAAAATGAGCTTTTGACATTGTATTTTAACATTACAGTCTAACCAACGTTTTGTTTGTCCTGCAACTGTGGCTTGTGTTCAAATACCTGTTTTCACCTAGCCCCTATCCCCGCCCACATCCCTCTACTTAGTTGTGATTATTTTAAATATAAAGACTTTCAGTGACACATGTAGAGTTCTAAAATGCCTCAGACACTTTTCTGAAATAAATGTAAATGACAATCTGCTGCTTCTTGCAGTGAAATGTCACCATAAAGAGGCGGGGCTTATCAGTTCTGCAATTTTAAACAGGAGGTCATTAGACCTGTTCCCATTAATAAGCTGTTTTAGATCAATATTGTGCATCAAAATGTCTCCTGAAATGTCAAAATGAACACTAAATAACTCAATAATCGACTTCATTTGTAAATATTCTTTATCTAGAAGCCTTTCAGTCACCATAATACAACCTTTAATGATAGAAACCTCTATGTCCACTTGGAATATCTTAAATATCATTAGCTGCAGCCCTAATGTAAATAAGAGCTTGTGTATGCAGCCAACCAAAAGAACAAACATGTGTAAAAATACATTTAAAAACAACAACTAATTTACGATCATAACCACAGCTTCGGTCTGAAAAGCTTTCTGAATGAGTTGTGCTAAATTGCCCTGATGTTTGATCTTCATGAACCATACTTGAAGTAGACTGAATGGACCAGAATAATTACAGGCTTAAGTACCATATTTGAAGTACTTTTCAAAATGAAACACGATATTAGCCGGGACAACATCCCTGCTGTAATATTACAGTTCATCTTTCCAAGTAGATAAAGCGAGGATATACAGTCCAGATCGAACGCTTTAAACACTGAGAGTAAAAGTGCAGACACAGGACCGTCTGCTCTTCACATCAGATCCCACAACTACAGCCATGGAATCTTTACGCAACAGTGTCCGACGGCTCCGACTGCGGGACCGTGGAGCCGGGGCGCCGTCCTGCATTACCGTGACCCTGGCACCTCCGACCACCGCCACCAGATCTGGCACGGCGAGGGTGTGCGCGGAGGGGAAAATAAGACGGCAGATTTCTTAAGCTAATGTCCTCCCTGACACACAAGCGAAACTCCACAGCGCTCTCCACAAGCATGCTAAGGTCTGTGGTCTTGGCCCGGAGCAGGCATAATTGGGTTTTTGCGGGGGAAATGACAGGCTGTGGCTCCATGGGTTTGGCTGGGGGAGAGAGAGGCCGGGACAGACAGACAGCAGCTCTAGTACATGTCAGTCAGGCTAAATCAAAGGCAGGGCACGGGTGATACGCAGACAATCCAGTATCAGACTAGTTTAGTGATCTATTCTACAAAGTTTGAGATAATGTGTTCTATTAGACAAGAACTGTCCATGTGAGAGAGCTTATACCAATCTATGCAGTGGTACTTACATCTTTACTTCTATGTACAGATCACATTCATGTTTTATTACTCTTTGTCAGGGATTTTAAGATTGTTTTGAGTATTTTTGAAGGGCTGACATGATCATAATTGTTATCTGATCAATACAGACTTTAAAACACACCAAAAGACCTTTTATAACAGAAATAGTAGCATTATTAACATCAAAAATATTAAACCAGCTCTAATTTTCATCAATAATAAATGTAAATTTTCTTTATCTAGAACCTTCCGTCACCATAATTCAACATTTATTTGGTTACTATATTTAAAAAGTCTCAATGTACAATAGAAGTACTTTTGACTAGTCGACTTATTGAAAAAATACTACTATTACTACTACTACTAAAATAAATGCAGTCATTTTGAGCAACTCTGTCCAAGTAATTTCCGTCAACAATTAATACATTTTTGTCAATGTCTAAAAAAAGTGAAAAAGAATGGCACAGAGTCAATACAAAACGTGATTACAGTAAATAAAATGATTACGGATGGAGTTATTAAGACAAGAATTGGGTTAAGCTCACATGAACCTAAATACTTTGGTTCATGTGAGCTTTGCTAAGACTAAAGCACATCAACATAAGCATTTTAGTTTTCCTGTCCGTCTGAGGACGCTGAAGTGTCTTAAATATTGCCAGGCTTGGAACGCATTCTTCCAGCGCTGCCATAACCGTATGAAAGAGAACTAGATGGAAACATATTCAGGTTTCACACATAGCTCAGAGTGTACTGGCATCTGCGCTGATCAAATCTCTTCATGAAGATGTGGCTTTGGGGTCTGAAGAACTCTCTCAGATGCTTAGCTCTTCTGCATGCATAGTTTAAATACCCGAGCAGACCCAAGAGTACGTATTTAAGGACCCTACTATATCTTTGTGGTTTCATCCTTATGCTAATGTGATGAGCACAGTAATGCACAGGATGTAGAGGTCTGCAGGGCATTCATCTGAACAAGTCAACAACATTTAGATATAAATACAATACAGAAAGTAATGTAGCATTAAATAAATGTACCGTAGCCTATTGACCTTATTCCACCCGCCCACTTTTCCCTCTTTTTGCCACGGATCAGCACTTCATTGGTTTGAATGGAGAACGAGGGAAAAGTCTTGACACTAAAATATGCTCTGAAGTAGATTGACTTGTGTAAAATGTGTAAAATGTCTTCATGTGCACCAACAATTCAATAATGTACAGATTCCCTTTGTGGCCTGAAAAGGGCGTTTTAGTCTGTGCAGTCTCTGGAGGTCAGCAGCCTTGTGTTGACTGATACAACAGATCCAGGATGGCGGCTTCTGGAATAAGGTGAATAAGGTGATATTTCTGCACTTTTGTGATTCATTTCATTTCAAATTTGTCTGATAATTTAACCTTATTAATATGTTTAAAGCTATTTAAAAACATATGAACACAGTTCTGTTAGAGAGAACAATATAATTTGACTAAACTAAGTGTATAATGGCATATTTTTCAAAGCAAGGTTAAAGCTTGAGAGGGCTGGGGTCAGAGGTCAGCGTGGAAATGCACGTTACATAAACAGGTGGTTTGCTAACAGTCTGTGAAAAGCATTAGTGTAACAGTGTTCTCTAGAGACTGTCCAGGATGCTGCACTTATGAAGTACCTGGACACAAGTTTATTACTTTAAATGTACTTGCACAGCAGTGTATTGCAGACATTTGCAACTTTTCAAATGAAGAACGGGTATTTTTGCATCTCAACCTTGTAATATAAATGTAATGAATGATAAATTATTGAAGATTTTCTGTAGTTTGAATTTAAAATATTGTTGCAGTTGAATATCGCTGATTGCACGAAGTTTAAATATATAAATAAACAGGACAAACAGAAAATGTTTCAATAATGAACCACTTTGGTAAGGTAATGTATAGGTCAATTGTTTTGTAAGATTTAGCTCTAGTTTACAGAGAGATTACTTTATTCTTTTCATGTCCCAGCCAAATGTTGAACAATTACTGATTGACTGTGACAAATTGAATCAAGACTAAACAAAAGGCTTCAAATGTTACAGTACGCTATAGCATTACGTTATTTTGTAAAATGTTATAAAGGGTATTGCAGCGTAACAAAGTAGGTAATGTATATTTCATTCTTTGGGGCGCCTACGAGTCCAAACTCATGTTAGTAAAACTGTATCAGAGGGCAACTGGCAGAGGAAACCGGGAACAAACGATTAGGAAAATACCTTTGCACAAACTCCAAACTTTAATTCTAAAATAGCACACAATTATCCATCATGAGCCAAGAATTCCAACGTGAGGTGAGCAGGAAGGAGGTAGGACTACTTTGGACTTATACGGTCAGGAGTCTTGAAGCCGCAACATTGAACAAAAAGAAATGGGCTTCAAACGCAAACTATTCTATTCTATTTGTCTAAAAGGTGGGATTGTTTGGAAGAGCTTTTAAGAGTCTGGAAGAAGAGATCAGAGTGTAAACAAGGTGTGGATCCGAGAGGAGAAGGATCAGAGGAGAACCTGAACTATAAGAACTTGAAGTAAACTGAATGTTTTTTTCCCTGTTGTGTGAAGCACTTTGAATCGCCTTGTGTATGAACTGTGCTCGACAAATAAACCGGCCTTTCCTTGCCTAAAACATCCTAACATCAGACTCAAACCAGCAGGAGCCTGTGTTATGCAACAGGAAGACGTCCATCACACGAAAACAAAAGCTATTCTTAGACCTGCAAATGCCTCAATACTCACATACAGCTCAATAATATCTGGCTTAAAACCTCCAGAGGGAACGCGTGAACTTAGTCCCAGACTTAAGGTATGTGTTCCGCAGATGTTGAATGTTGTGGTTGAGTTTTCTCGATCGAATCAGCTGCGTGCAATAGTGGTTTGCTTTTACAATTATAGGAAGCCCAGACCTAATGTGACCTGTGAGTAGTTTTGTGATGTGCATGTTCAAGATGCAAGCCTGGATTCAGATTGGGCCCACGTTCTTAGTTGTTTTGTTGTTCAAAAACACAGTTGATGCCATGTTTTCTTATAATATCAAGTTATGAATAGTGATGGACCCAAGATAGTACCCTGAGGAACCCCTACTCAAGCGTTGTAGGAATGGTACTCTTGTACCTTAAGCCATTCTTCAGCCTGTTCTTTACTCTGGACAGCCAGCACCAACGCATCTGCCCCCTGGTGGACAATCTTAAGTTCGTGCTTCTTCTTTTTGCCGTCTTTGGGAACGTGAGTGATGCTGCAGCCAGACAACGTTAGCTCCATCTGGGGGGCGTGGTCCTTAGATGACTTGTAACACTGATAACAGACAAAAAAATGCAAATCAATGACTAAACTAAATGATATGCACACCAGATATATCTACATGTACAGTACTAACCAGCAGTTTATTGTCTTTAATCACACAAAGGAGTTTGGTCCACTGTCCAAAGCGTTTCTTGCGTAGCAGAAAGGCACATATTCTGGCGTCTTTCACGAGATGCATGGACGCCTCCTCCGATGGCCACTGGTGACGCATTTTCTGACCCTTTCCGTCTTCCTCTTCTTCATCATAAGACTCATAAGAACTGCTCATGGCGTCAGAGTCATAATCTAAGAATGCACACGAAGGAAAGTTTGTCACGTTATTATGTTATTGTCAAATATTAAAAGCAAAGTCATTGATAATTGTACTTACTGGATGTGATGTATTCCGGTGCTTTGCCAGGGCTCAGAGGGACAGCTTCTTCGTAGTAGCCTTCTGGTAGCGAGGTACTTGGAAGAGGTGGTGGACCATGATTTGGAGGCTGCAAAAACACAAATATCACATAAATTTTACACATATCAAAGTTGAGACGTAAGGCAAGTTCAAGTGAAACTCATGGCACCAAATAAGGATGAAATTGGCTTCTGGAGTGTGTACATACTGGCAGCAAAGATCGAAACGCTGTCAGAAAGCTCAAGTTCAATGATTTTCCTATTATTTGTCAGCAAAGTAAACGGCACAAATGTGGTGGATGTGTGAAAAGGAGTCTGACCACACCAATGGAAGTGAAAATGACAGTTAGCTAATGCTTTTACAGTGCAATACAGCATGGAACTCTTATAAGTAGAGGGAAATGCGCCAGTACCAGCAAACTTCAAAGCGGGCAAAATGTTGTCGACCAATAAAAAACATATATAAGACCACACATTTAATAGAACCTATGATCAAACTGCAGGCATTTTCCTTTCCTCTTTTGAAAAAACCCTTTTGAGTTTTATTTTTAGAGGGCGCAGTCATTTTCCACAGATGACCTACTTCCAAAGCATCTTTACACGTTGTAGCTTATTGCAATGCCGCTATGTTAGCATCCATTGCCATAGCGACGTGATAGATTCAAAGGATTTACTCAATTTGTCAGCAAGATAACGCTAATAATGACCTCCATATTGTGGTAACATTCATGGAAATTGATAAGTTGTTTGAGACGAAAACACCCAGCCCGTAATAAATAAGGTTTTTTAACGTTTGTGACGTTTTAGAGATCGCCACAGGATGGAAAATAACTTTTTAAAATCGTATTCTTATCAGCTGATGCTTCGCTGAGGCCTTTAAACTCATGTGTCATTTTAGTCATGTAGAATTCCGACTGAAACCACAAGTAAAGTCATCCGACCAAACCGTGGCAGGTAAAATACACAACCATCCAACTGAAAGTCACTTATTTTGGGACGATACCGCAGAACAAAACTCTATGAAACAATTCGACGGCTATTCATACGGCCAGGGTTTGTTCCTCGTCTCGGATTATAGACCCACCCTCCTTTTTGTTAACGCTTTTCTTCATCCGTCTCATTTCTCTCTTTTCAAGTGGCAAGCCGGGCCTCCATCCGAAACCTTATCACGGCTCCTCAGGGGGAAGCCGCGGTACATGAACTCGTTTCTTGGCGAAAGCACACCGACCCGCTAAACACTAAGGTCGCCACCAGCGCTGAAGAATAAATGTTTAAAAGGAAACAAAGGGAACGGGGAGCTTTTTGGTTAAACAATAAAACATTCCAGGTTAAAGACGTGGGTGTGAAAATAGACAAAGGGAGAGCGACTGTTGACGGAGAGTGCACTGCTTTGTATCACCTACGGATAAAGCTTCCATGTAACAATAACATCATAAAGAAACTAATAAGACTGTTTGTATTCTTCCTGGAGCTAAGCGGACTGTATTGCCAAAGACCAGAGAATGTGATCCCACTGCTGTGCTATGCAGTGACTCAAAGTTTAGAGACTCTTGAGGTGAAGACGACTGTTTGCTTACGCTGAGCACACACTTGAAACCAGTTGAAAGACGCGCACGCAAACACAAGTCTGCCTTTTGCTTTGATTCTGTTCTCAGAGGATTGTGACGCAAAGTAATTCTTAGGGGCAAAATGCGTTCCTTGCGGCAAACTTTAAGAACGTTGGATTTGCAATGGGTTTTATAAGAGAGTGATACAATGTTTTGTGCAATAACACGATCATCAGACCATCTTTTCAACGTTCAACTTTATGTTTTTTAAGATATTAAAGCTGCAACTGATGATATTTTGCTAATAGATTAATCCTGCAATTATCTATCTTTATCTTTCGATGACTCAATTACTGTATTTTCCGGACAATAAGTCGCACCTTTTTTCACAGTTTTGGCCGGGGTGCGACTTATACTTATATTTATACTTATATAGTTATACTTATACTCCGGAGCGACTTATATGTGATAGTATTTGTTATTTTCACACTTGCAACCGCATTTCATACTCCAGTGCAACTTATATATATTAACATGTGTTTTATTCTTCTCTATTGTGCATTTTTTGGCTGGTGCAACTTATACTCCGGTGCGACTTATAGTCCAGAAAATATAAATACGGTAGTTGTTTTGACAAAAAAATCATGAATATAGCGGTAAAGTGAAACTACTTGAGGCTAAAGCTAAAGTGAAACTACTTGAGGACATCCTGATGGAGTATATTCACAGACAAAATAGGTTTTCCCATCAGAAACCCTAATTGTACACATTCCGTGGTTTAAAGTCTGTGTATGGTCCAGATAACGGTTGTTCGATTACAAAAATGTGAAAATTTGATAAGAGTTTGTATATTAGTCATGTTTGCCAAAGCCTCAATCATACACTACAAGTAAATTTTCACTTTCAATTAGACTCTAGGGTCTTAACATTCCCACAATACTGGTCCCAGTAACCAACAGCGGCCCTCGAAGCTACGAAGAACACCCTCATTCTAACAATAAACTGTAACATTAAAAGGTAGTTTAGCCCTGTCATGGTCAAATTCCTGTTGGCTTGGGTCAAAAATACTGTCGAAACCCTCAACAGCTGCATGTCAGGCAGACACATTCAAGTCGCATCAGAAAAAAACTGAATTCCAAAGACATAATGTGTAATTAGAGTGCGGTAGAGGAGTCTTGACCTCGGCCTGAGTACTTGGAGTGGGAGGTTGGGTGGACGCTTCGTTTCTGGCCTGAAAAGCACATCCAAACATTTGAGACAAGGATCCATTTCTGCAATGCGTAGGCAGACAGCTGTAAAAATGAATTTGCCCTAGGTCACTTGAGAGGATAAACTGAGTGGACTTAAGAAAGAACTCCTTACAGATTTTTTGATCGATAATAATGTTTTTCTTCCAATATTACATTTCAACAAAAGTAGAGTGTGAGTTAGGGCAACACTAGTTTGAATCAAAGAACATTCATTGTGATTTTTTTCTGGTATTATGACTGCAATTTGATTTGAGATTTAGGTTTTCAAGTCTGGATTTTGTTCAAAGTACATCTTTTAAACATGTCATGACATTTATCAGACAATAAAACTGCTGTTGCTGTTTATTATTACCTGACTAATTGTAATTATTTGAGATTTACGCCGTAATGTGAGTATACAGTACAATCCTGAATCAATGCCTGGCCGTCCAAAAAGTAGAACTGTGGTCAAATTGACAGTTAAATAACTCTTCCAACCTTCAAAGTTGTCTTGTGGTCCTGAAAGCTCTTTGTAAGCTTTGTTTCAGACGACGTCATACAAAGATAAACTACGTGAGAGAAGACTTTTCCAGCACCACCCTTTTCCCACTTCCACACATTCGCACAGTCAAACAGTGCAACCGCAGCGCTCAGTTGGCCTTTGCTCAGCTTCCTGTGTAGGCTGAGGCTACATGTGCACCTCAGGGTCACAAAGCCGAGTGACCACACACTTTTCCGAGACACCAGCCGCTTCAGTTGTATGGAAGTATTCAAATGTCTACAAAGTTCTGATGTCCAAAGACAGATCCTTGTGGAACCCCTTTTTCTAGAAATGGGCAATTGATCAAATTGTGTTTTCTGAAGACATGATTCAGAAATGATATTTGTATATAGTCACTAGTATTGGTTCGAACAGATATATTAGGTGATATTAGAACATTTCAAGTAGATAGGAAAAATGACTATTGTCCAGATAATCCCAAAAATATTGATGTTGTGCACAAGATGTTCACTGCTTGACGCAATTGACCTTTTTTCATCTTACTTCTCTTACATGGAAGCTCTAGAAAAAGTGGAGGTCAACAATTGGACACTCCTCCCCTCTGTGCAATCTTCAAAGCTTTGAGAGGTCGAACAAAGGTACAGAGCAACAAATTGAAAGCAGAAGGTTCGAGAGGAGATGAAATGCAGAGAGGTGGAGGCGCTAATGACACATCTGCATTTGAACACAGTCAATATGGCTGACCTTTTGTCCCCAGTTAACCTTGGCAACAACCATCAATGCTGTTTGGTTCCAGAATTGACAGCTCTGGGTAAAATATGCAAAGTATCTCGAGAATAAATTACTTTTGATGACCACACTTTCTAGCTTAAACTTTGATGCAGTTGACTCAGTTTCTTTCCTCTATGTTTAAACTTTTATATATATATGGATTTTCTGGTACTTGTGCATTAGCGTGCAGTAGACCATAGAGTAAGATTACTGCACTTTAGTTGAGTTGGAAAAACAACGCGCAGACGCAATGTGGGCTGGGTGTTTCCTGTGTTTCTCTTGCTTCACAATGAGGTGAAAATATGGGAAAGAGCGGAGAGGAGATAGGACTGGGTTAACAATAATATTTGGCTTCCAAGGTTCTTACGGTACTTGTAAAATTCAGTTTATGCAATTCCATGGCATGCATTTAAAAGAAGAGAATGTGCAGAAAACGTATGCCCAACAGTTGCTTCATGTAAGCTCAGTAAAATCCTTCTGTGGCCGAATGCGATTTCAAGCAGAAACATCTAGAAAAACAAAAGAAACTAAAACAAAACTTTGGAAACTGTTAAAATACATTAAAATGCTTCCTTTTCTTTCCACGTGTTCAATTATAGACCATGCAACCAAGCAGAATGTCTGTATAATTCAATTTACTCCCATTAAGGTATATTTTGGAATGGCCAAGTAGCTTGCGTATCTGTGTGTTGTTTCTTAAATAAGATAAGCCTTTATTTGTCCCACAATGGGGAAATTCCATAGTTGCAACACAAAGTAGGCACAGAAGTAAACAATAAAAAACAAAAAAACAGATAACTTATAAAAAGACACTTAAAGGAAAACTCTTATACTACATAATAATAACAATAGTGACACTCTTATTTACAGCTGTTATATGGACAGAGAATATTGAAAAAACAGTAAATTGTAATCTAATACAACTTTCTGTCTGCCAAAAATGTTTTCTTACTATAATATTCATGAATTTAAGTTGTTGTTTTTCGTGTCTACCATTTTCCAAACACTTTGAACATGACATGATCTAGAGAGAGAAATCCCAGCAGGTTTACTCTAAGATTTACGGACCTGCTCTTCTGGCATGTGCACACAGTGGAGCCTAATCTTTTCATGTCACTTTGATACTTTCCACGCCCCCGGCCCCATAAATCTCTGCTCCAATCTAAGGCACAGGATCATTGTATAAAAGTACTACACATTAAAGTACACACAACTTCATTCGAATCCAAATCCAGGCCTGGTTCTAATACGGTCCTAATGAGCTCAAAGTGAGACACAATCCGACTCGGTCCCCTAAACCTCCAAGAATCGCTCACCTTTGCATGCTTTGTTTCATGTTTACAATTTATTCTGCTTTCTTTCTTTTTTTTATCTTGAAGTACAACCACACATGAATCCGTGCATTGGGCTGTTGGAAAAGTTGGGTGAGTACATGTAGTTTCTCCTTTGAGGTGCTTTGAAGGCTGCACCCTGAGCAGAGCAAGGATGATTAATGGTTATGTTCTCCACTTCTTTTATACCGTTGTGACCTGACCCAAAAAATAAAGTGAAAGCCAAAATTGGGAAGTTTTAGAAATATCTTGGCCTTGTCATTTGATTTGAGTCCAGCAATGATTTCTGCTTTTAAACTGCATGATGAAGATTCAACCTTTTAACAAAAATGCTAATTCAATCCTGTTTGTGTTTCTGTGTCTCTGCAGATGTATTCTTTGTATGTATAACTGTATATAATAAATGAATCCAAAGTATTGGTGCATCGATGCTTTGAACTAGGGCTGCACAATATATTGAAATATTGGCAATAATTGAAATAGAATCAAAGTCCTCTGACAGAAAAGTACTGAATTTAAAATCAAATGGGCAAATTTTCTTCATTATTTTCCTTTTTCTGTCTAAATCAGTCTCGCTTTAGTCTTTGTTTTGTCTCTAATACGTTTTTACAGACAGAAGTTGACTAATACATTAAAGCTGGAACATGTTTGCTTTAATATAACTGAAATGATGTCCTCAAAGACTAAATTCAAATACTGTTGTGGCAGTACTTAACAGCCATATTGCAATCGTTTCTGATGTCGGTGCAGCCCTACTTTAAACATCACTACTACGGAGACCACCATCTTATTGCTGGGTTTCAGATGACATCACAATATTCCATAGGCCAATTATATCTAATACAGATGTGGTGTTATGTAGTTTAAATGCAGATTTTTGATATAATAGCGAGTACATCAAAATGATCAGGTTCAGCTTTTGTGAATTAACCTTTAGGATATTTCATGGCAAAGTTCAATGCAATAAATGGGCAAACCTGGCTCTTGCCTCCATCTGGTAGTGTGAAGCCAATACCAGCTGACATTACAACAGTACAAACAGAAGTTCTGAGAACGTTCTCTCATTAATCGGTTGAGCGATACTCTCCTGCACCACTTAATTGACTTTCCCCTTGAGGAGAATCAAAACTTCAAATTGCATTACGCAGTAGAATTATGTGAAGTGTTTTAGCCCCGGAGCATTGGAGCTGTGCGCTGAGCCCTCTGAGCGCGGCTGAGGCAGAATGTGGGGCAGCTCTTCTCCACACAAATGACTTCCATCTGTGTTGATGTTGGAACGCTGTGTCATCGGCCCCACTCCACCACCTCACTCCCCCTATCGCATCCCCCCGTTCAGCCTCTCAACCAGACCCTCCTGTTTAAACACACCATAGAGGCACTTGTACAAACTAGTGTCCGGCTTGGTAAATCCGTTGCTCTTATTTGTTCACATTTGCACAAACATAAAAAAATGGGGCTAAACTGGCACTAAACGCAGAATTTAACTTTACAGTTCACAACCTTTTTCTCCCAGAGACACCTATTTTATCTGTGGATACGTTGGTGAGCTATTGTCTTATAAGGATGCATTTAATGATAAAAAAATAATAGTAATAATAATTTAATAGAACCAATTAGCATGCCATCCTTTCATTAAAATGCACAAAACCCCTGAGATTTGGTTCTGACCCCCAGTTTGGTTCTGACTGGACTCAACCACAACTAGAGTAGGACCAAACCAAGTCTACATCAGGACTACACCAGGACCAGAGCAGGGCTAGTACACCCAACCTACAGGAACAAACCAAGTAATGATGACTCTTTTATCAAATTAAAAATATATACAATTCCAATAACGATAATAGGGTGTTATTTTTAGAAAGTCTTGGTTGAGGTTAAAATGCAGCTATACTTGACCATTTTGTGACAGCTTTCTAACACAATCAGGACATAACAATTAATCGAGTAATTGTGACTTTTTGACTTTGAAGAAGTAGTTTTTTTTTTAATATTTCTAATTGTTATCTGGACTGTACAGAATCTAAAACACTGAAAATACCTTTGATAACAAAGACAGCAGCAGCAGTATCATATTTTCATTAATAATACACTTTGTTTGAAAATAGTCACTAACTAGGGGCTTTTTACACCTTTATTTTGTTAGAATTGTATTTGAAAAGTTTGTACAATAGAAATAGTTTGACGAATAGACTAATCAGAACATTAATCATTGACTAGGGACCACTGACTACTAAACAAGTGATTAGTTACAGCTTTTTGACTAAAACTGCAATTCTGAAATGATACAGTTTAGCCCCATACTTGCTATATCCAATAATTAAAGCGTCTCTTGTCTGGGATGCATTTGGGATCCATTACCTCCCTCTTTCCTATGTTAAATCCTCCCACATAAACCGTTTGAAGATAAATGTACATCTTTTCCAGACGTTTACTCACAGTTCTGTCCACACAAACGTACAAATACACGGTATCGTGAGTGGGTTGGTTTGATGGACTTGTGTTGGTGGCCTTCGACCAGTAGCACTGTCTTTAAGTAAACTTGGGCTTCCAGTGTTTTGCAATAAGTGCCACGGAGGGGAAATGTTTGGTGTGGAAGTTTAAAGTCTGGCGCAGACTGGGGAACTCTAGCTCACTGTTCCAGAGAGCTATTGCAATACAAAGAAGCACTATAAATAGAAGAACCAATGCAATTCCCAAGATTTCACCAGCCACATTAATCTTCTTGGTGATACACATTTCCCTTTAAACTTTTAAGTTTTTATTTATGGTATGTTTAATTCATGCATGTTCCAGTAATCCTGACCAGCATTTAGCTGGTAAACCTAAGATCATAATGAACCTCCTCCTCCTTTAAAATCCTTACTCCTTCATCAGTTTACATTTTTGTCTATAGTGACCATTGTCTTTAGCGTCAAAAGAACTACTTCACTTTAAATGCACAAGCAGGTTCAGGGCTAGCACCTCCTATCAGAACGTGTAGGTTTTTGTGGCCATATCTGCCTTTCAATGCATGATCTCCTCAGATCATGCATTGAATCAAGTAAGTGCATCAAGTAAGACGGGGCCAGGTTATGGGATGGGAGACCAGGGGCCACAGGGGGGCAGCTGGGGCTCTCGTGCAAACTGTCATGTCTTCATGCAGGACACTTCACCTCCTTTGCCTATTGTGTATACAGTGTGTGAGTGAATGATTGGTGGGGGTGAGAGAGGCCGCTTCCTTCAGTCTGCTCAAGGGCAGCTGTGGCTACAATAGAAGCCTACCACTAGCTGAGGAGGGAATGAATAATGCACTGTAAAGTGTTTTTGAGAGTCCAAAAAAGCGCTGTATAAATCCAAAGCATTATTATCATTTTCAAGACACATACATCATTTAATAGTTAAACTAGATGGAATAGCCAGGGTCAAGTTTTCAAATTAATTTAAAATAAATAAATAATCAATGCATAATATTGAACTTTTAAAGGTGCACTATGATGACTTGAGACAGACCAATCCTGCATCAGTCTTTCAGTGCAGCATTAAGTCAGAACAATCACATCATGTGTCAGAAGACACTTGGCCTCATAAAACCCAGGAAAAAGTCGAGGAATAAGGTCGGGGAAATAGCTTTTCCATCACCATCATTACTCCAGTTTCTTTTTCCAAATACTTTTCTCCGGTCAAGGATTAGCTTGTGTGCTCTTAATGGCAGCCCAGGCTAAGTCTCACACGATGGTTGTTTGGTTACTATGGAAGCCTGGAGTTGGCTTCCTTGTCCATGTAGGACCTGTCAGGAGCTGTCAGGAGCTGTCAGGAGCTGTCAGGAGCTGTCAGGAGCTGTCACGACACACCAGTGTTCCCTGTTTGGAGCCTGTGACACAGCAGTACTGTGATGTCACTGAATGTTTTACCAGTAATGCACCAGACCACACCACAGAGTAGGGGAAGCCCACTCCAGCACAATGAAAACAGATTCATCATAAAAACATGGCAGGAAAGTGGATTTTGAAATCAATGACATCCCTGACTGTTAGTGTACGTGTAAGAGACATGTTAGTTAAGATAATATCTTACTTACTTTTTTAATAGTTTAGTTTAGTTTTCCCCAGACTGACACTTTTGGTGAAGTTTATAAGTCTACTTCCTGGTTGGACATGGGCAGCAGATGTGACATAGGTACAAGTATCATACAACCACTGCCTGTGTCCTTGTGCAGAGAGCAGAGGGTCACTACCTGTGTCCTTGTGCAGAGAGCGGAGGGTCACTACCTGTGTCCTTGTGCAGAGAGCAGAGGGTCACTACCTGTGTCCTTGTGCAGAGAGCGGAGGGTCACTACTTGTGTCCTTGTGCAGAGAGCGGAGGGTCACTACTTGTGTCCTTGTGCAGAGAGCAGAGGGTCACTACTTGTGTCCTTATGCAGAAAGTGGACGGTCACTACTTGTGTCCTTGTGCAGAGAGCGGAGGGTCACTACTTGTGTCCTTGTGCAGAGAGCGGAGGGTCACTACCTGTGTCCTTGTGCAGAGAGCGGAGGGTCACTACCTGTGTCCTTGTGCAGAGAGCAGAGGGTCACTACTTGTGTCCTTGTGCAGAGAGCGGAGGGTCACTACCTGTGTCCTTGTGCAGAGAGCAGAGGGTCACTACTTGTGTCCTTGTGCAGAAAGTGGAGGGTCACTACCTGTGTCCTTGTGCAGAGAGCAGAGGGTCACTACGTGTGTCCTTGTGCAGAGAGCAGAGGGTCACTACCTGTGTCCTTGTGCAGAGAGCAGAGGGTCACTACCTGTGTCCTTGTGCAGAGAGCAGAGGGTCACTACTTGTGTCCTTGTGCAGAGAGCGGAGGGTCACTACCTGTGTCCTTGTGCAGAGAGCAGAGGGTCACTACCTGTGTCCTTGTGCAGAGAGCAGAGGGTCACTACCTGTGTCCTTGTGCAGAGAGCAGAGGGTCACTACCTGTGTCCTTGTGCAGAGAGCAGAGGGTCACTACCTGTGTCCTTGTGCAGAGAGCAGAGGGTCACTACTTGTGTCCTTTTTTGTGGAAAAGCAAGTATTTAGCTATGCTGCTCCCACAGCTTGGAACTCTCTCCAGGTTGTGTGAGCTTGTGTCGCCGAGGGGGTTTTTGCTCCAAAAATGTAAGTGCATTTAAAAGTAGTTCTGTTTTTTAATCTTTTATACTATGTCTCTTGTTTACTGTAGATGTGTAAATGTTTTTATGATTTGTGTGCTGAAACTTTGCATTTGTCCCAGGTCACCCTCAATGGGTTCTTACCTGGTTAAATAAAAGTTAATAAATTAATAAAACAAACAGGAAAAACATGAATACAGAAGTTTAAAGTTTTAATTAAATTAACTAAATATGTTTGCTCTAATTTATAATAAGATTATTTAGTTATAACTGCACACAACTTCCAAAAAAAAAAAAAAAAAAAAAAAATATTTTCAGGCATTAACAATATGATTTAGTTTTTTGTAAATGGCCACAAATGTAAAACTATCCACTACACTCTTGTACATCAACGCTCTCTTATTTTTAGTCTTTATCTGTCTCACTCTTTTGTCCCAGTCAGCTACAATTTACACAACTTCTGAAACCAGATGAAGAGAGTTTGGGCTGAAAATGAAAGACTTTTTCATACACTACAATATTTATGAGATTTTAAGCTTTTGCTCTTGTCTAAGGAGAACAAATACTAACAGTTTTATATGGAAACTGGTACATTTTGTTTAAGTACATCGAAAAAAAGCATGCATCTGAGCTGTAACTCCTTCTTTAATATAAGACCTAAAAGAAACACAGTGTGGAAGCAAAACAATGACTAAATTACAAGTTAGTTTGGTTGTGAGCCTAAGTGATACTAAACAATAAATCAGAATATTACATAAACTCTTACTTACTGACTTATTTTTATGTAGAAAGTGTGAAAAAAGGCACAGTGAAACTTTAAATAAATGAAAACAATGACATATTCTAGAGCTTGTGATAAAGCTACTCAAATCAAGATTAAGATTTTATAATGTACTCATTTAACAAATAACATTCCCGTCTGTGATGTAAATACGTTTCCAGAGGAGGAAAACACAGAGCAGCCATGACAGGGCCCCCGCTGTTTTACAAGAGGCTGTAAAACACACAACACATGTCGCACGGGCCCCACGTTGCACGGGCCCCACGTCACACAGCGCTGCTATGGACGCCACACATTCTGCTCAGGGGAATGAACACACTTAGATGTCACTGAGGTAACAATTATGACTGGAACTGAAGTTTTGAACATATATCTGTCTTTGCACATAAAATTATAGTAGTATTTAGTAGTAGTAGTAGTAGTAGTAGTAGTAGTAGTAGTAGTAGTAGTAGTAGTAGTAGTAGTAGTAGTAGTAGTAGTAGTAGTAGTAGTAGTAGTAGTAGTAGTAGTAGTAGTAGTAGTAGTAGTAGTAGTAGTAGTAGTAGTAGTAGTAGTAGTAGTAGTAGTAGTAGTAGTAGTAGTAGTAGTAGTAGTAGTAGTAGTAGTAGTAGTAGTAGTAGTAGTAGTAGTAGTAGTAGTAGTAGTAGTAGTAGTAGTAGTAGTAGTAGTAGTAGTAGTAGTAGTAGTAGTAGTAGTAGTAGTAGTAGTAGTAGTAGTAGTAGTAGTAGTAGTAGTAGTAGTAGTAGTAGTAGTAGTA
Source organism: Eucyclogobius newberryi (assembly GCF_026437365.1). Lineage (NCBI taxonomy): Eukaryota > Metazoa > Chordata > Actinopteri > Gobiiformes > Gobiidae > Eucyclogobius > Eucyclogobius newberryi. Next base: position 10,203,790 of record NW_027315857.1, read on the forward strand.
GTAGTAGTAGTAGTAGTAGTAGTAGTAGTAGTAGTAGTAGTAGTAGTAGTAGTAGTAGTAGTAGTAGTAGTAGTAGTAGTAGTAGTAGTAGTAGTAGTAGTAGTAGTAGTAGTAGTAGTAGTAGTAGTAGTAGTAGTAGTAGTAGTAGTAGTAGTAGTAGTAGTAGTAGTAGTAGTAGTAGTAGTAGTAGTAGTAGTAGTAGTAGTAGTAGTAGTAGTAGTAGTAGTAGTAGTAGTAGTAGTAGTAGTAGTAGTAGTAGTAGTAGTAGTAGTAGTAGTAGTAGCAGGCCCGTCTACAGTATTTTGGGGACTCGGGGCAACATGACTATTGTCAATGTACAGATTGTAATAGCGATTCGATTGCCTAGTGACCAATACGACTGATCAGGTTCAACATTTGGGAAGATTTTTTTCAGAAAAAGCTATGTAATCAATAAGGAAAACATGCTCTAGCAAAGTGAAATGTTTATATTCTTGAAGTTGAAAGTCACCAATAACATAAGCCCCGTTTGGACTGGTCCTGGTCCAGTTCACTTTAGAGCACTTTGGAATGCTTAAGCGCGTCTCATGGCTCAAGGCTCTGGCCCAGACGAAGAGCTCTGCAACATGAGCAGGAAACTACCTCTAATTAATCATCAGCTTTTTCTGCATTTATTTCACTTTTCTGCACCTCCATGCAAGTTTAACCCCTCTTTATGTGATGCTTTGGGTTTGGATAATGTTCGATGCTTTATAGACTGGAAATATAATATTTTCTGTCTTGACATGAGGGCTGTGCATCGATAAACAGGAAACAGCTGATGCTACTGTACGCTAGCTTTGTTTAGCTAAATCCGTCGGCTCAACACATAAAGTCATATTCCCATCATGCCATACGCCAGTTTATCAAGTCAGCATTTGGTGAGGAATGATGCTTTTTACCATCTTCTTTTCACCTGAGTGTTCTTTCTTGTCCAATCATCTTGCGCTAAAGATGCTAAGCGAGCTGGACACTTTTGGAAGCTAGCAGTTCTTAGAGTCTGCCTCGGACCCCTTAAACGGGCTGGTACAGTTCACTGAACACAATTTCAGACTAGGGATACATACATAAACCCACGTTCAGGTTCAAGTCCGGATTCAAATCCAGAGGTTTAGGTTCAGGTCCGGACCTAATGACTCCGGCTGAACTCATGCCATTTTTGCATAATGTTATAGCAGCGTAACACAAGCTACTTGGCTCAATTAAGTTGAAGACACATGAACAAGGACGACTATCAAACACAAGGCTTAACTGCAGAGTGAAATTAACTCAATTTATCTGGTTCATGCACTGTTTATTAACAGAAGTTACAACTTACAAATCACAAGCTACTAGCTAGCTAACACACAGTTTTACTCTTTTACTAGAGGAACAACTCCCGAACAAGAGCAAGTTGAGTATTGGTATTGGGGCAGCTGATTCAGCTGATACTATGTTTGTCAAGTGTATTACTGGTTTGACTGGGCTGTTCCCCACACTTGAAGTTTAATGCCTTTAGATACATTTCCACTCTTTAATTTTGCAGATCCATTGGCATCAAAATCATGTAAAAACCTTCAAAAACTAGCATAACAGTCAACTAGAACCACTATAAATCAATCAACTTAGCAGTATCAAAAATAGAATATGAAAATATTTTACACAATACATCATATTAACAGCATTAAACACAAGACCATATTTAACAACTGTAGAATACAAATACTATTACAAAATATAAGCTCCAATTAATGAATCCAGCAATTAAACAATATTACTTTGACTTAGTATTTACTTTGATGTATAATTATGTATATTGCACATTAACCCACCTAAATAAATGCTACATCACAACATAACACAGTTATTTTATTCATATTGTAGCGACCCTCGTCTCTAGTGCGCATGCGCGGTCTCTGGGGCGGAGCTAAGAGCGGCTCAGGAGACCAGGTAGTTTTTGATGTTCCTAATCCATCACCATGGTTACGGCCAACAGTAACCAACTCTGTTCAAGAAATAAAGTGACAACTTGTGAGCACTAAACCAGCATTACTGACCTGAGCGAGAAGTTACAATATTTACACCCAAACCAAAGCACAAGCCGCTCCTTTAACGTCTTAAACTAACTCACGGAGCGGCACAAGCGGCGACGCACGCGGCGGCTTAAAACGATTCAATTAAGCCAGCGATCTTCCCGAAGGTTCGGTCTCTCGCGTCTTTAAACTCATTGCGCCGGCTTCAACTTCTGCCGCGCGGAAGACGCGTGCGTTGCTGATGCTCCGGGCCATTGACAGCGATGTCAGTGTTTACGTCTTTTCCAGCGCGAATTTCGCGATCTATGGAAGGTTTAAGATGGTCTAGATTCTAGAACAAAAAGGATATAGAATTGAGTGGTAGATTTTTAATGAGTCCAGAACCGAATCACCGGGGTTTCGGTTTTTTTGGACCTGAACCGAAACGTTTTTACAAGTCCGGATCCGGTCCGTCGTAGCGGTACGCATCTCTAATTCAGACTGTACCAATCTGCTCTAAAGTCAACCAATGGAAACATGGCTATACAGAACATTTACTTAGCCAAAAGAAATAGCTAATTTCACCCTGAAAATGATTCATGATCAAGAAACTGCAGTGCACAGAGGACTACGTAAAAGCTGAATCAGTACTAAATGAACTGATTATTTCAAAACACGAGTCAACTACTGTAACTTTGAAATATGAACTTAACTAATGAAAAACCTTTACAACAATTACTTTGCTTGATGTTTTTTCTCTTGCCCTGTGCGCTCGAATGTTGTCACAACGGTAACAACGTGCAGCTATCACATCAGAGAGCCAGACCAAAATAACAGATACGCAGCGCATCGCCATGACGACCGGTAAAATTTGCGCCGTTCACCTGGCCTCTGACAGAGTTTTGGCTCCAGAGAGAGGGCCCCGGAGCCAAGAGTGAACCGAAGACGAAAGGCAGCTACGGCTTTGATTAAAGGACAATGTGGAGGAATGAGAGATTAAGAATGTAGCAGGAATATCATCATCATCAGGCCTTTGCGTGTGTGTGTGTGTGTGTGTGTGTGTGTGGAGTTGTGTTTGTGTTGAGTTGTGTTTGTGTGTGGAGTTGTGTTTGTGTTTGTGTGTGGAGTTGTGTTTGTGTGTGGAGTTGTGTTTGTGTTTGTGTGTGGAGTTGTGTTTGTGTGTGGAGTTGTGTTTGTGTGTGGAGTTGTGTTTGTGTTGAGTTGTGTTTGTGTGTGGAGTTGTGTCTGTGTGTGGAGTTGTGTTTGTGTCTGTGTGTGGAGTTGTGTCTGTGTGTGGAGTTGTGTTTGTGTGTGGAGTTGTGTCTGTGTGTGGAGTTGTGTTTGTGTTTGTGTGTGGAGTTGTGTCTGTGTGTGGAGTTGTGTTTGTGTCTGTGTGTGGAGTTGTGTTTGTGTGTGGAGTTGTGTTTGTGTGTGGAGTTGTGTTTGTGTTGAGTTGTGTTTGTGTGTGGAGTTGTGTCTGTGTGTGGAGTTGTGTTTGTGTCTGTGTGTGGAGTTGTGTCTGTGTGTGGAGTTGTGTTTGTGTGTGGAGTTGTGTCTGTGTGTGGAGTTGTGTTTGTGTGTGGAGTTGTGTTTGTGTGTGGAGTTGTGTCTGTGTGTGGAGTTGTGTTTGTGTGTGGAGTTGTGTCTGTGTGTGGAGTTGTGTTTGTGTGTGGAGTTGTGTTTGTGTGTGGAGTTGTGTTTGTGTGTGGAGTTGTGTCTGTGTGTGGAGTTGTGTCTGTGTGTGGAGTTGTGTTTGTGTCTGTGTGTGGAGTTGTGTCTGTGTGTGGAGTTGTGTTTGTGTCTGTGTGTGGAGTTGTGTCTGTGTGTGGAGTTGTGTTTGTGTCTGTGTGTGGAGTTGTGTCTGTGTGTGGAGTTGTGTTTGTGTGTGGAGTTGTGTTTGTGTGTGGAGTTGTGTTTGTGTTGAGTTGTGTCTGTGTGTGGAGTTGTGTCTGTGTGTGGAGTTGTGTCTGTGTGTGGAGTTGTGTCTGTGTGTGGAGTTGTGTTTGTGTGTGGAGTTGTGTTTGTGTGTGGAGTTGTGTTTGTGTGTGGAGTTGTGTCTGTGTGTGGAGTTGTGTCTGTGTGTGGAGTTGTGTCTGTGTGTGGAGTTGTGTTTGTGTGTGGAGTTGTGTCTGTGTGTGGAGTTGTGTTTGTGTTTGTGTGTGGAGTTGTGTTTGTGTTTGTGTGTGGAGTTGTGTTTGTGTGTGGAGTTGTGTCTGTGTGTGGAGTTGTGTTTGTGTGTGGAGTTGTGTTTGTGTGTGGAGTTGTGTTTGTGTTTGTGTGTGGAGTTGTGTTTGTGTTTGTGTGTGGAGTTGTGTTTGTGTGTGGAGTTGTGTTTGTGTCTGTGTGTGGAGTTGTGTCTGTGTGTGGAGTTGTGTTTGTGTGTGGAGTTGTGTTTGTGTGTGGAGTTGTGTCTGTGTGTGGAGTTGTGTCTGTGTGTGGAGTTGTGTTTGTGTCTGTGTGTGGAGTTGTGTCTGTGTGTGGAGTTGTGTCTGTGTGTGGAGTTGTGTTTGTGTGTGGAGTTGTGTCTGTGTGTGGAGTTGTGTCTGTGTGTGGAGTTGTGTCTGTGTGTGGAGTTGTGTTTGTGTGTGGAGTTGTGTCTGTGTGTGGAGTTGTGTTTGTGTGTGGAGTTGTGTCTGTGTGTGGAGTTGTGTTTGTGTGTGGAGTTGTGTCTGTGTGTGGAGTTGTGTCTGTGTGTGGAGTTGTGTCTGTGTGTGGAGTTGTGTTTGTGTGTGGAGTTGTGTTTGTGTGTGGAGTTGTGTCTGTGTGTGGAGTTGTGTTTGTGTGTGGAGTTGTGTTTGTGTGTGGAGTTGTGTTTGTGTGTGGAGTTGTGTCTGTGTGTGGAGTTGTGTCTGTGTGTGGAGTTGTGTCTGTGTGTGGAGTTGTGTTTGTGTCTGTGTGTGGAGTTGTGTCTGTGTGTGGAGTTGTGTCTGTGTGTGGAGTTGTGTTTGTGTGTGGAGTTGTGTCTGTGTGTGGAGTTGTGTTTGTGTGTGGAGTTGTGTTTGTGTGTGGAGTTGTGTCTGTGTGTGGAGTTGTGTCTGTGTGTGGAGTTGTGTCTGTGTGTGGAGTTGTGTCTGTGTGTGGAGTTGTGTCTGTGTGTGGAGTTGTGTCTGTGTGTGGAGTTGTGTCTGTGTGTGGAGTTGTGTCTGTGTGTGGAGTTGTGTTTGTGTGTGGAGTTGTGTCTGTGTGTGGAGTTGTGTTTGTGTGTGGAGTTGTGTCTGTGTGTGGAGTTGTGTTTGTGTGTGGAGTTGTGTCTGTGTGTGGAGTTGTGTTTGTGTGTGGAGTTGTGTCTGTGTGTGGAGTTGTGTTTGTGTGTGGAGTTGTGTCTGTGTGTGGAGTTGTGTTTGTGTGTGGAGTTGTGTTTGTGTGTGGAGTTGTGTTTGTGTGTGGAGTTGTGTCTGTGTGTGGAGTTGTGTCTGTGTGTGGAGTTGTGTTTGTGTGTGGAGTTGTGTTTGTGTGTGGAGTTGTGTTTGTGTGTGGAGTTGTGTCTGTGTGTGGAGTTGTGTTTGTGTGTGGAGTTGTGTTTGTGTGTGGAGTTGTGTCTGTGTGTGGAGTTGTGTCTGTGTGTGGAGTTGTGTCTGTGTGTGGAGTTGTGTTTGTGTGTGGAGTTGTGTTTGTGTGTGGAGTTGTGTTTGTGTGTGGAGTTGTGTCTGTGTGTGGAGTTGTGTCTGTGTGTGGAGTTGTGTTTGTGTCTGTGTGTGGAGTTGTGTCTGTGTGTGGAGTTGTGTTTGTGTCTGTGTGTGGAGTTGTGTCTGTGTGTGGAGTTGTGTTTGTGTCTGTGTGTGGAGTTGTGTCTGTGTGTGGAGTTGTGTTTGTGTGTGGAGTTGTGTTTGTGTGTGGAGTTGTGTTTGTGTTGAGTTGTGTCTGTGTGTGGAGTTGTGTCTGTGTGTGGAGTTGTGTCTGTGTGTGGAGTTGTGTTTGTGTGTGGAGTTGTGTTTGTGTTTGTGTGTGGAGTTGTGTTTGTGTTGTGTGTGGAGTTGTGTTTGTGTGTGGAGTTGTGTTTGTGTGTGGAGTTGTGTTTGTGTTTGTGTGTGGAGTTGTGTTTGTGTTTGTGTGTGGAGTTGTGTTTGTGTGTGGAGTTGTGTTTGTGTCTGTGTGTGGAGTTGTGTCTGTGTGTGGAGTTGTGTTTGTGTGTGGAGTTGTGTTTGTGTGTGGAGTTGTGTCTGTGTGTGGAGTTGTGTCTGTGTGTGGAGTTGTGTCTGTGTGTGGAGTTGTGTTTGTGTGTGGAGTTGTGTTTGTGTGTGGAGTTGTGTTTGTGTGTGGAGTTGTGTCTGTGTGTGGAGTTGTGTTTGTGTGTGGAGTTGTGTTTGTGTGTGGAGTTGTGTTTGTGTGTGGAGTTGTGTCTGTGTGTGGAGTTGTGTCTGTGTGTGGAGTTGTGTCTGTGTGTGGAGTTGTGTTTGTGTGTGGAGTTGTGTCTGTGTGTGGAGTTGTGTTTGTGTGTGGAGTTGTGTCTGTGTGTGGAGTTGTGTTTGTGTGTGGAGTTGTGTCTGTGTGTGGAGTTGTGTCTGTGTGTGGAGTTGTGTCTGTGTGTGGAGTTGTGTCTGTGTGTGGAGTTGTGTTTGTGTGTGGAGTTGTGTCTGTGTGTGGAGTTGTGTTTGTGTGTGGAGTTGTGTTTGTGTGTGGAGTTGTGTTTGTGTGTGGAGTTGTGTCTGTGTGTGGAGTTGTGTCTGTGTGTGGAGTTGTGTCTGTGTGTGGAGTTGTGTTTGTGTTTGTGTGTGGAGTTGTGTCTGTGTGTGGAGTTGTGTTTGTGTCTGTGTGTGGAGTTGTGTCTGTGTGTGGAGTTGTGTCTGTGTGTGGAGTTGTGTTTGTGTGTGGAGTTGTGTCTGTGTGTGGAGTTGTGTTTGTGTGTGGAGTTGTGTCTGTGTGTGGAGTTGTGTTTGTGTGTGGAGTTGTGTCTGTGTGTGGAGTTGTGTCTGTGTGTGGAGTTGTGTCTGTGTGTGGAGTTGTGTCTGTGTGTGGAGTTGTGTCTGTGTGTGGAGTTGTGTCTGTGTGTGGAGTTGTGTCTGTGTGTGGAGTTGTGTTTGTGTGTGGAGTTGTGTCTGTGT
>NW_027315857.1:10215840-10228340 GCF_026437365.1 Eucyclogobius newberryi
TTTATGTGTTATGTGTGATTTTTAACATGTTGAAAGTGAATTAGGTTTGAAAGGCAAATAAGATACTAAAGCTTCTCCATCACCTTATAGAAACATTATGGAACACCGCTATGTTCCAAAAGTAACATTTCCATATCTTTTACCCATAGACTTAAAAAATAATTCATATTAAAAACGTTTGAAAGGTGTAGGCCTGTCGACCTATTGTTGAATAAATAGTTTCATTAATGATACTAACTAACTACTTATGCTTCATTTTGCTATTCATAATATATTTTAAATAATATTGTTCATTAAAAATAGAAGATTTGAAATACATGTAAATGACAATCTGCTGCTTGTTACAGTGAAACGTCACTATGAAGAGGCGGGGCTTATCAGTTCTGCAGTTTTGAACAGGAAGTCAATGGACCTGTGTCTATTACCAAGCCATTTTTGATCAATATTGCATTTTACAATGAATAAAATGTTAGATGATGACCTACTTAAGTTTCAGTTTAGTTTTAAGTACCTGAGAAAAGTACTACATGTCTCCTTTAAAATAATATATCATATGTTGTAATGGGAAAAAGTCCAGAAAATCTTGCAGCTATAACAGGAAGCTTAAATCCACGAATAGTAGTATAAATATACCAAAAATATGCTTCAGATTGCAAAGGTGTTTTAACAGAGCCAGGGTGGTCAGCTCGGCAGCTAACCTGATTGTGCCTGTTGTTAAGGAGCTAAAGCGAGCTCTCCATAAGCAAACACACATTGAGGTGGCAGAGTGCGAGGTGGACCACCCTGAAACAGGACCTGAGGGTGCACACACACATGCCTGCTGCTGCTGCTGCTGCTGCTGCTGCTGCTGCTGCTGCTGCTGCTGCTGCTGCTGCTGCTGCTGCTGCTGCTGCTGCTGCTGCTGCTGCTGCAGAACAGTCATCACCCACCGCCTTTCACACAGGGCCACTCCACATTCAAGCATCTGTCTGTGTCTCTGCACCGCTCAAATGTCACTCAAATGTTACTCACAAAAAGAGAAAAAAGGGGCACTGGTTGTAACTTGAGTTGAAATGCATCTAAGGAACAATGAACTATTTGTGCAGAAAGTGGTTTGAGTTGGAATAATGATTAGATAAATATTTTTGGACTCAAAGACAAAGGAAATTGAGTTAGAGAAAGTGCAGAAGGCAATAGTTCTTTATATGTCATAATTTAAAGAGAATTATACAAACTTCATAATGGCTGTATTATCTTAGACAGAGTTATTACAGCATTAAAGGGGCACTATGGAGGCTCCACCACCTGCTTGTTTCCTGGAATGTTCCACACTATAGCATTAAACATCTATTCTTATATAACTGTAATTGAACGTTGATGTTGTGTCGATTCACTAAAAAAAATTCTTGCAGAGCTGCTAAAATCAAATTAATTCCATTCATTCGAATTCCTTTAAGTCAATTTGAGTTTTTGTGTGCATTTTTTTCTATTCTCTATGACAGTCTATTATAAAGGAGACGTATCACACAAAACCAACTTAAGGAGCTTTGAGCAGTTTTCCCCTCATCATAAGTTCTAAGGTGATTATCCTGTATTGTCCTGCAACTGAAGCTTGAGTGCTGAGAAAACTCCTATTTTCACCTACCCCCTAGCCCCACATACATCTAATTGTACTTAGTTTGTACAATTAAGACTCCCAGTGTACCAGGTTGGGTTTTAAACTGCCATGTACAATGAACAAAATGCAAAATGATAATTCACTTAGTAATACCATTTGCCGTTTCAAATACTGCAGCCTCTTTTTCTTTTTTCTTTTAGCAAACAAACTTGTAACTTCCCTCTGCAGTCAACTACCACAGAATAAGTATTGCACAGGTTTCACCATCGCTTGTACGTATAGCCCTGCCATGCTGTAATTTGCCACTTACCACATCAATTTGCTCCGTCAACAAATCTGAGCAGGCACAATAATAGCACAGCACCCATGACTTCCAGCGCCACTTCACACCTCCACACTCCCAGCAGCAGAGGGGTTTTCCTGGGCTCGTTTATGGGGAGGTTTGGGGTTATGTTGGGGTCAGTAAAAATAAGCCAAAGCGGTGTTCCTACTGGTGCTGACGTGTTATTGCAGGAGTAAAAGTGAAAAAAAAAACAGGTTTAGGTAGAGCTCTTCCCAGAATACAGCTGTGGTGATTGACGGGAAGGGGATATACCTGCGTGTGTCTGCTTCATGTTACGGTAACAGGCTTTTTAACACTCTGGGCACACGCTTACAGTCTGGTGACATGACAAGCTTTCCAGTCAGGACGTGCTTGAACGTTGCATCGTTGAGTGTTAGAAAGTATTATATTGCACATTAAAGAGGAGGTATAATGTACATTTCATTATCACATTTTAAACTTGTTTATTCATGAGAAACATACCAGAAGTCTTATTTGGTTTCATTTGATTACAGCAACTTAAAGTAGTTGTTTAATCTGCGAGCTGAAAACACTTTGCCTCTGTCTACTTTTTCTATCCCCGCCTACTCACTAAGCACCAACCAATCAGGAAGTCCTCTATCTCCAGTTTGTTCTGTATTTATCAAAGAATACAGATATAGTTTTTTTTATCTACATGTTTCAAAAAAAGAAACACAATTTGCAAGTATCTACAGTATACTTGGCATAGCATACCGTTAGCCATGTTGCCTGTTAGCTATCTTTATGATTCACATACATCACATACGGTTAAGTTTAATTGAAAGCTAGAAGTTTTTTTACTCCTTCTCATGTTCAGCAGAATTAAACATTATAGACTCAATATTTGACAGATAAAAGACATGCATAAACACCAGCAACACATTATTTAGGTGGAAGTTTTGAGAAAAGTTCACTGTGGCTTTCCCTTGAGAAACTTGTCTGACTCAGTGTAATTATGAAGCATCAGTGTCGTAAAGCGTTGCCACTGCTGTAAATCACCGTGTCGCTCCAGCTGCCATCACAAACATCATAAAGGTTTACACTTGGCTCCAGACACGCTTCTGAAATACCAGAAAGTGAGGGGATCTAGGTCAGCATTTTAAAAAACCAACGCAGCTTTAAAAGAAATCATTCAGTGTTTCATACTATTTGTTTAAGTAATGGATTTAAAATGGAAGTTAAAATGGGATTTGTGAGAATCAGCACAAACCTAGGCTTAATTTACTATTCCCTAAGACAGTGGTTCTCAAGTCTCAACCTTTTTCAGTCGCAATCCCCTTAATAACAACAGTTGTCGTTCACAACGCCCAAACACAAAAAATAGGCAAGTACAAAGTGATAAAGTAGAGCCTTTCTAGCATTTCTATTGATTGATTTTATTTTCATGACATAGGCCTATATAAATGAATTTTGCCGGCCAGTAAACAGGAATATACAGGATGGTGAGGGGTGTCTAGACTTATTTAAGACTGATACATTTTCAATACTTCCCACATCATCTCAGGACTCCTTGAATTCATACCCCCAGGTTGAGAACCACTGCCCTAAAGTACACATTTCCCCACATACAATACATGTACACAATACAGTTTGTTGCGGCTTGATGTACAGTGATGTCTAATAGCTCAACATTGTGAAGTTTGCAGGTAAACTTCATTAGCTTTAAGTTCCTGACATGTATGATTCAGTCCAAGGATGTTTTTTGAGCAAATACAATATCTATTATTTGTCTTATTGCTGTGGCGGATCTGCCTGGGATCCAGAATACAAACTTATTTTCTTTATGAAGAGTGAGTATGGTCCACACTTCCTCCGTCGCACCTCAAGTCAAACTCAAACACCACCGTGTAATCAGATTAGTTTATTTCAGTGAAACTAATTAGTTCATCTTCATTTACAGCTAAATCAAACTTCTCTCACCTCAGAGTTTGGTGCTTTGCTCATTGATTCAGCAATGTTTTTCAGTCCCTGTGATATTTGTTCTTCATATTAAACAGCCATATCTATTTTGATACATACAAACCATGCGTGTCCCTGATTGGCTAATCCACCTGTCAATCACACCCATCAAAACTCGCACAGATCACGGAGTGACTTAAGGCACGTGGCTGATAACCAATAACCATATTTGCCAATATCTATATAAACATTACTAATATTTATGTAGCTCATAAATTAACTTTTATATAAAAAAGGTATGTATCCTGGATATAAAATAATTGTTGCATAATTGCCATATTGCCACAGCCATATTTGTTTTTCAATCATTAGTCCGTTCAAAAATGACAATATTGGGCCAATACCTACAAACTTTGGTTCATTTTAAAGACAATAAAATAGGTTATGTAACTACCTTGAAGTTTGTGAATATAGAATATAGTTGAGTTTAGTTATGGACAACCACCAAATCACTACTAGACAAGACATATTTTTACACCATGACATAAAAATGCATAAAATAACTATAACAGTTACAACTTCCACCGAATGATAACAGATCACGTCATCATCCCTCTGTTCTGTGTGGTCTGGAGAAGCCTGATTGCTTTGTGGGTAGAGTGTTACGGTAAGGATTGTGGTTTCAGACTATTGAGGTTAGTTATCGCCATGGTTACTGCCGCCGCAGAGTCACCGAAATTACAGCAGCGTCATACAGACTATTCATTAGCGTCACATCCACAGAAAAGAACGAACAGCAGCCAGTCCGCGGGAGGAAGTCGTAAACATCTCTGACAGTGACACATTTTCATCGGATGAGGAGAGAAGGAGGTCCAAATCCTCAGTCTGTAAAATGTCTAAACAATGGTAGAAGAGCAGTCATTTCGTAACTGTAAGGCTGGTTTTTATAGTATAGGTCGTGTCTTTGGGCGATACATTTCACCCACATCGTCCATGAATAAGAAGTAAAGTGAGTGAATAATTGGCTGCAGTGGGAGAGGCTGTTGGCGCAGATTGGCAGCCATGTTTCCATCAGTTAGGCTCAGGGCAGCTGTGATTAAAGCTTAATAAACAGGGCTGTAATATAATGACTACAGCAATAGATCGTGACAGACTTTTTGGCGTTACACATATTCATAATTTTAAGTTCAACACTATACAACCTGCTGGCTACACCATTAAGGCTTAAGTTATTGAGCTGGAAAAAGTGACTTATTCATAAATCAATTGCCCTCAGATCTTTAATAGGGCATTGTTGTCATGAGATGCCAGTCATGCCCAAAACATCTTTATCTATGTTCTTGGCAATACCCAGTAGAGATCGACTGATATGGGTGTTTTTGTGGTTGATATTTTACAGCCCAGAGCAGAAAAATATGACCAATAGAGATCATTTTTAGACATTTACAACTCTGTTTACAACTAGCTAAAGGGTGTGCACTAAAGGGTTGGAATAAAACTGTATATCTTACATTTCAGCAGTTAGTTGGCCCAAATAAAGTACATGGATAGGTATTCTGGAGATTTAAGGCCATAAAGCCAAAATGCCAAGAGTATGAGTTCCAGTGATCTAAAGTGCCAAACTTTATTATGTTCAATAAACTATTTATTGCATCTTATACTGTATATTTGTCTGTGCGTGTCTCCTCTTGTCCTGTAAATATGAAAACCAACAGATTTTATGAGTTTATGTACTAATTTTAATTTTTTCAAGGCAAACTTATATTGACAGTATTGAGCAGGGTCTTGGTAACTCTTTTAACTATACTGAAGCACAAAAGAGTATAAATACTTGCAGGGAAGGTGAGTAGAAGTAGAAGGTGCAGGATAACCTTCACATACAGTAAATCCTGAGGAAAATATGCACAGTATGACAGTGGGCCTTAGTCAACAGCAAGTCCACGCAAAACTACCTCGCCAATTATCTTCACCTCGTGGGTTACTCTTGATCTGTACTTCTGGAGAAAATCAAGCAGCAATCCCACCTCGCTCGCTCCTCCCACTTCACTGCAAAACCCACCGGAGGCTGGATTTGGACGCAAACCCCAGGAGAGTGGAGTCCCGGTCTGATCCCAGCATTAGTTTATGATGAAAGACAAGCTGTGAGGAGCTACATTACGAGGCTTGGCGAGTTTGCTTTCGTTCCGTCGGACTTCACAGGGACGGGGCTGATTGCTATCGAAGTGTACAGGTGGTTTAGCGTAGCAGCAGATGTTCCTCCCGACCGCAAATACATCTGACGGGGGCAGAGGAAAAGGGTAAAGAGATGGAAAGATGGGGCTTTAGGGGAGTTATTACAGACTGGGAGAAATATTGTGGGCGCGGAAGGAGGACGCTCGACAGTGAAAGATTGATGCTCCGTTTTTGTATCTCTTAAAGGCGTAATTAGAGGCTGCTGGGTTGGAAACCGCAGGATGAGGAGCGGTTGGAGGGATGTGGCGAAGTTGATTGGGAAGACGTGGAGGCGGAACGGGTGTGAGAAATTATTGTCATGATTTTTTGATGAACTTGAAGGTTTGAGGGATTCAGTTTGGGGGTAGTTTATGACTCTTTTGCAACGCTACGTTCATGCACGTAACCATTGGATCGCACCTCCACAAACCCTACAGTATGGTTTATATTGATGACATTTGTTCCAGATTAAGAGTTAAAGAGTCAGAAGTTCTGCTGCAAGTTCAGGGACAAGTGGATGAAGTTGGAGCTGGGTGGGTTTATAAAGAGCCAAGAAGATAATTGACCATTTGAAAAGACGGAAATTGAGGCTTCAAGACATTTTGCAATCAAATAGCAATTTGAATGGTTGCGACAACTGCAATTATTTAAAAAAATATGATTTCCTCTTAAATCAACAAAATATACAGTGTTTTTATGTATAAAACCTCTAGAAACTAATGTTTAGCGTTTTTTTTTTAGTCTTTTCTCAAATATCAGTGCCTCTGGCTATGTTAGATATTTGGCCCAAATCGTTCCGCCCCCCTTTTTTTCAATTCAATTCAATTTATTTTTGTAAATCACAACAGCGGTTGCCTCAAAGATCGAGAGTGTCAACAGATTAACCAACGTTCATAGGGACTTGGCAATGTCCCATCTTGTGTCCTTAGACAAATTTTTGTTAACACTATTCAGTAAAAAAAGTGCACCACCCTAAATGAGGTACAGTGCATAGTTTCTTCAACTTTAGACCTGGCAGGAGCATTTAGGTAAGATATGGAGAGACTGAGGAGGCTGATAATTCTGCTGCAGTGGAAAAGAGGAAAGGAGAATATCAGCCCAATGGGAAATCAAGAATGAATATGAAAAGATTGAGACGCAAAGGTTGGACAAGAGTTGAGAACATCGTAGAAATTATAGGATTCTTAGTTGAAGTTATAATGCTGCCTCTGCATTATATTTTCTGTTTTACCAACAAATAATAATGACCAGAACAAAACGAAACTTGTCTTACTATTGCACGTGATCCACACACAAGGTCATGTATCTTAACAAAACACAGTTTGCAGGTTTAATTTCCGACTTATCTTGTGTGTCTGCTGATTCACCCCTTTCTCAAAGCCACCTCCTCTGGCCTCCTGGATCCCACACCATAATGGCATTCCACCCATGCCACTTTGCTCTCCTAATCCCTAAAACCTCAGAGGACAGACAGAGCAGCTAACTCACTAACAAGCTCATCCTACTGCAACAATAAGCTTGTTAAAAATGTCTGCACAAAGTCAAATTCCAGTCAACCTCTTCCAATGGACCACAATTAAAATGACTAGTCCAATACAATACAATATTCTATTATTAATTCCTTGTTGCTGATAAATGATATTTGTCGATATCCGTATTTCAATATCTATACAGCAAGTTGTAATGGGGTTGAGCAGCTTCAAAAACATATATTTGTCCTGTATATTGGTGTTTTTCATATACCAAATATTTGAGAGAAAGTTTTGTTTTTTGTTTTTTTCACAATTTTTCATTATATTTGATTTCTGTCATATCAAAACTGAATAAACGTGACATAAATCTTAATTTCATGAACTTTACAAGAACAATATTGAGCAACAGTCCTATTTATTCTTCCAAAGTCGGAACTCAAACGGTTTTGCTGATCCCGTCGACCTCTTGATCAAAAAGATTTTCATAGACTATTGAGTATTAATAAACTGTACATAGGCGATATCGATATTGGCCCCGAAAATATGTCCGTCCCAACTTTCTCTATAGCCAAGTCTTCAGTAAAAGTAGGCCATCGTAGCTCATGCCGGGTCTCCCAAACAGAACCTAGCTGGCTGTTTTTCCAGATGGATATTGACAGAGAAGGCCGGGAGCTGTGATTAGTGGGCCTGAAATGAAAGTGTGTGCCTGCCAGCGCACTGACAGCAGGCTTTGGAGCGAGGGAGCAGGAGATTACAAACTCATTTCTCTGCAGGACTCACTCCCTGAAACTGGGATTTGTCTGCCCCCCGAAACGGAGAAGGAGGGAGGACAAGGGTGCGGTGGAGTTCAAATGAAAGTCCAGGATATGTCCAGGAGAAAAGACCATAGACAGAAAGGTGTAGGGTCAAATTTAGAGGAAGCTAATGGTGTTTTATAAATGTAATGCATTTGTGGCTTATGTTCTACAGGGGCACAAAGGCGAGTAATGCACCTTCATTTAAAGGTGACATATTGTGCTTTTTTTCTGATGTTTAGTATTAGACTACAACAGAAGCACATCCTAATTAGGCCCGAGCGCCACAAGCTGGCGAGAGGCCTATTAATCTCGTAAGGCCGTGCGAAGCACGGCTGCGAAAGTGCGCACGTAGTGCGCACGAAATCGAGCGCGAAGCGCTCGCCCACTTCCAAACACTCACTAACGCACTCCTCCACTCATGCACGCCCCGTGCATACTAATTAGTTGTAGGAAAATGGAACATTACCGTTGTAAACGGGCGAAGCCCGTGCAAAAGTTCGCACTAAACGAGCACTTTACATTGGGATGACGACCGCTGCGGTCGTCATCCCCATACAAAGCACTCATTTGCGCTAAGTAGCTCACGAATACGTTCCCCATCTCTTGCATGTTCCGTGCATATAAGCATGTAATGCAAAAATTGAACATTATTACTGTATAGAGGGCCAAAAACACAAAGTGGGCGGAGCCCACTCAAAATTATCGAAAGTACCCGTCAGTGACCAGGGACCCACACCATGAGGTAGGAAAGCGCGAGCGCTTTCCGAAAATGTATAGTTTATGATATTTGAAAAATGGGAAACATTGTTTTCGCATCGGAATATTATTCTTTCTTTCTTTCTTTCTTTCTTTCTTTCTTCTTCTTCTTCTTCTTCTTCTTCTTCTTCTCGGGACCAACCCCCCTATTTTTCACCCAGTGAACATTGACGAAAAGTCACAAAAATTTGCACACCTCTAAAAATCGTGCCTCTCTACATTCTGGCTATTTCCCTTTTCTAAAATAAAAAAAATTGGCGCGTCAGCGCCCCCAAATGTACCAAAAATGCATTGAGAGATGGGAAATGACCCAAAAAAAATCTGATCGTAGAATCATGAAATTTGGCGCAGAGGTAGATGGTGACAAGAGAAGTAAAAAATATTATTACGGCAACGCCGTCCCCCGAACCAAATGTCGGCCATATTGCTTCAAAAATGGCTAAACATGACTTCGGAGTTTTTCCAAACGTCGTACTTTTACGAACTCCTCCCAGGGCGTTGGCCCTAAAAAGCTGAAATTTGGTGAAAATGCTACTGAGGAGTGGGACATCAAAAGTTATCCAAATTACATTGATACCTCTCACGGTCTCTGTGCGGCGAAGCCGCAAACTGTAACTAAAATTTCAGAAATCTCCCATATTTAAAATTTCTGCCGTTTGCGCAGATAAAGTCCGAATTGCGTCAAATTAGAATCAGTTGTTAAACTCTTTGCCCTAAACCTACTTGAAGTGAAATAAATTCATTTGGCGCCACAGCGCCCCCTACAGATTTTATATGGAGGTTAAATGTTTAGTTTTGCGAAATTATATGAAATTTGACACACAACTCAATTTTAGCATCCCCATCAAAAAAGTCAATGAGACCCATGTCATAATTGTTATGGCGTTGCCGTAACGATGACCGAAACCTCCCATGTTATTCCAATGGGGCCAGAACATGTTTACACTTTAGACTTTCACAAACTCCTCCCAGGGCGTCAGCCCTATTAACCTGAAATTTGGTGAGACTCATCTTCAGGACCATCAAAAGTTATCCACATTTTCATTCAAAGAGTCACGGTGTCTGTGCGGCAAAGCCGCACATTTTGCCAAGAATTCAAAATAAAATTGCTTTTTGATGGTAAAACAAAGGGGAGAACATGTGACAGCGTCACAGATTCAGCAGTAGGCGTGATAAAAGGACAATTGGGGCGCGTTAGCGCCCCCTCCTCTTGCGGCGTGGCGGCGGTGTGGCGGCGGCGTGGCGAGGGCCGATCATTGCCGCTTGCGGCTATATTTATTATTATTTTCATTATAAACAACACTATTGATCTAAAACAGTTCTTTAATAGGAACGGTCCATTGACTTCCTGTTCAAACCTGCAGAACTAAGAAGCCCCGCCTCCACATAGTGACATTTCATCGTAGCAAGCAGCAGATTTTGTATTTACGTTGTTTTAACTGTTAAAAAATCCTTCTTTTTCAACCTGACTTGTATGACCTGAAGTTTGAATTTTTGGAAAAATCACAAGTAAATACAAGGAAGTGTGTGGGAATAGATTAACAAAATCTCAATCAAAATAAAATGGTGGAACTCTTATAACATGATTATTAAAAACTCAAGTCAATTTTACATTTCCATTTCAAAATGTTTTCCTCCTGATTGGGGACAAAAAGTAATTGATGACGTTTTATAGCAGAAGAACCCTTTTGAAACGGTGTATTTGAGTCCCGGACACTTTTTTACGATAATGTTAATACTTCATAACAAATGTGATGGAAGATTTGTTTTGAATGTGCTTTCCAGAGTAAGAACCTAACACCCCAAAAACTATGACACTAAAATGCAATTTTTTTCCCCTTGATTGAAGGTTTTACCAGGAATTCCAGCAAAAAAGTTCCAAAACTGTAGATTTGCCACTTTAACTGTTTTTTTTGGAACCATGTCCTCAGGTCACATGTCTCGCATCTGATGACTTAAAGCTGATGCATTTGATGATATTTTTGATGAAATAATCTCCTTTAGATCGATTGTTGAGCATGAAAACACATGGACACCAAACCAAACTCGTTACAAGTCTCTAAGCTGCACACTTCATTTCCGATGGTCAATGATCAACCTTTTTCACGACTTAAATGGTTCATTGCAGTGCCGGTCAAACGCATGCAGGGGCCCTAGTCAAACGCACGCACAGGCCCCGGTCAAACGCATGCACAGGCCCCGGTCAAACGCATGCACAGGCCCCGGTCAAACGCATGCACGGGCCCTAGTCAAACGCATGCACGGGCCCCGGTCAAACGCATGCACAGGCCCTAGTCAAACGCACGCACAGGCCCCAGTCAAACGCATGCACAGGCCCCGGTCAAACGCATGCACAGGCCCTAGTCAAACGCATGCACGGGCCCCGGTCAAACGCATGCACAGGCCCCGGTCAAACGCATGCACAGGCCCCGGTCAAACGCACGCACAGGCCCCGGTCAAACGCACGCACAGGCCCCGGTCAAACGCATGCACAGGCCCCGGTCAAACGCATGCACGGGCCCTAGTCAAACGCATGCACGGGCCCCGGTCAAACGCATGCACAGGCCCTAGTCAAACGCACGCACAGGCCCCAGTCAAACGCATGCACAGGCCCCGGTCAAACGCATGCACAGGCCCTAGTCAAACGCATGCACGGGCCCCGGTCAAACGCATGCACAGGCCCCGGTCAAACGCATGCACAGGCCCCGGTCAAACGCATGCACAGGCCCCGGTCAAACGCACACACAGGCCCCGGTCAAACGCATGCACAGGCCCCGGTCAAACGCATGCACAGGCCCCGGTCAAACGCATGCACAGGCCCCGGTCAAACGCACACACAGGCCCCGGTCAAACGCATGCACAGGCCCTAGTCAAACGCACGCACAGGCCCCAGTCAAACGCATGCACAGGCCCCGGTCAAACGCATGCACAGGCCCCGGTCAAACGCACACACAGGCCCCGGTCAAACGCATGCACAGGCCCTAGTCAAACGCACGCACAGGCCCCAGTCAAACGCATGCACAGGCCCCGGTCAAACGCATGCACAGGCCCCGGTCAAACGCATGCACAGGCCCCGGTCAAACGCATGCACAGACCCTTGTAAAAGCAGAGTAACCCAGGCCCAGAGCGTGTCGTGGTGTGACTTGTACACAAAGGCTGTCTGTCAGAACAAGAGCAAATGCTGCAGCAGAGACGTGTCACCTGATCCTCTGCAGCTGCCAGTGATTGGACCACTGCACCGCTCATGTGTGCGGAGAAAGTCAGGATCACGGCGCAAAATAAACCCAAGTCAGACACTGATACGATTGGGGCCATTTCAGGACAATAATAACAACTGCCTGACAGTGTTTACAGAGAAAAAAGCCCAGTACTTTGTTTTATTTTTCATGGCCGTTTAATTTGTTGTTGGGTGTGTGGGGATCGGT
>NW_027315857.1:10238340-10253340 GCF_026437365.1 Eucyclogobius newberryi
CCTCCCTCCCTCTCCCTCTCTCCCTCCCTCTCTCTCCCTCCCTCCCTCCCTCTCTCTCCCTCCCTCCCTCCCTCCCTCTCCCTCTCTCCCTCCCTCTCTCTCCCTCCATCCCTCCCTCCCTCCCTCTCTCTCCCTCCATCCCTCTCTCCCTCCCTCTCTCTCCCTCCCTCCCTCCCTCCCTCTCCCTCCCTCCATCCCTCCCTCCCTCCCTGTCCCTCTCCCTCTCTCCCTCATGGATCAGATCAGAGCAGGATAGTCCCTGGTGTGTTCACAGACTCACAGATGGGGCACATGGGATCAAGCCTAGGTCAACATTCATTTGAACTCCCGTCCAGTAGTATATACGTAGTACTCTATAGTAAATTTTGAAAATAGGCCTATTAAATGTAAAATAAAATTTGGAAAAAAGTATGAAGCTGCCCAGTTATTGTAGGCATTGAAATATATACTATTATTATATTATATTATATACTATTTCTATAGAAATAGACCGACCCAACACCAGGAATGCCTACCAAAGAATTGTAGATTTCATAATTCAAGATGAATCTAACTGTTATAATTATGCATCATACCTGGCTTCTAGTTTAGCACTTTTAGCTTGTTGTATTTGTTTAGGATCCATATTGAATCTTTACATGTGTTTGTACTTTCATTGATCCCGCTCTGGAGTGAAGAGGCAGCGCTTGAGAGAACACAAAACAAAGGTTCAGGTACAGCGCAGCCTATTTTAAATCCCTCTGTTGCTCTGCAGCAGATGGAGTATTGAACAGAGACTGGCCCAGGCCCCCAGGGACCCGCCCAGGCCTACAGTCAACATGGCTTATGCTAATGAGGGCCATTAGGGCTCGTCCAGCTCTGGTTAAATGTCACATACAGTAGACTAAAGAGTAACACATACGTAAAGGAAACATGTTATGCATTATTTGTATTGTTATTAACGTTTAAACATGCTCTTGAGACGCTTTGCTTTGGCATCTCATGTTTCACGACGAAAATAATAAAGTTACAGAAAGTAATCGATGGGATTTGACGACAGAAATGCTCAGAACGAGTCTGGAGATGATTTATGGACTTTAAACCAGCACAGTTCTATCTACGACATCACAAATCTGGGACATTTTGAACCTAATATTTTCTGAGGCTCAGAGGGAGAGGACTCACTGCACAGGATTCATCAGGTAAATATGACTATGACACTATGACATGTTTTTAATGAGGGATCAGTGTAATAACGTGGTTAAAAGCTGAAAAAAGTTTGAATAATATGTGTACGTTAATATCCCTGTAATATTTTTGCAAACATCACCATAGCAACTAAAACAGGCCAGATGACCCCGAGTAGGTTAAGAACAGTTGAGAAATCCAATGGGAGGACTGGTGCTGGGGTCTCTTATCGGGGAGACTTATTGTGATGAAAAGGGAGTGTGATGACAGAATAGATAGGTCATGTTGAAAAAATATAGGCTGTAACACGCACCATATTTTTCATTTCAGTGCGTAAGCATTTTGTAATACAAGGCAGAGCTCCGTGGTGGATTGATGCTCGCTTGGCTGTTCAGTCAGAACGTCAACAGTGACATCAGTGTTTTGGCCCCTGCATAACCGAGGCTAAATCTAATAGAGATACAATAATAAGTGGGGTCTTTCCATTCTCTCGATGGCCATTAAACTGTCACATAAGACGCGCCTGTCACTATGTATAGTCCAGGACTGAGGCAGGGGCCACAATGACCGCGACAATAAAGCCTGACGTCAGCAGAAGAGCGGGACCAATAACAGGTCAAAGAGTAGTGAGTAAACTTTCAATGTGGTATGTACCTCACTACAGTAATATTTAATACAGCGAAAATATGGAGAGAATTTGGAACAATGCTTCTTTTGACTTTTCAGGTTGAGTTTTGGCAGCGCCTGATCTGGTCAGATCTCAGAGGCAAAGCAGGGATGGTCCTGGTTAGTGCTTGGATGGGAGACCCCTGGAATGGTTCCACAGGGGGGCGGTAGTGCACACTGCTGTTGTGTCCACGGGCAAGACACTTCACCCACTTTGCCTCCAGTGCCCAAGTTGAAAGAGAGTGAATGCAGGACAATGTGTTTACGGCACGTGTGTCATGTTCATAAAGATGCACTATCCGGACCAATTCAAACTAATGATATTCATACAAAATGAATAAAACATATGATACTCCTCTGGTGTGGCCTCGAGGGACTCAACAGAGATGAAAAAGATTGATCCATATTGAAGTGGCGATGGATCCTGTTTTGTTCAGTAATGGTAACTATGGCGCCAAAAGAGGTTCAAAGTCTTTGAAACAGTTTCTAATTTACTTTTACTTTTCAGATTTTCTTTTCCCAGTTTAAATATTCATTTTACTTTCAGTTTGTTTTCACTTTTGGATTATCTTTTCTAGTTTCAAGTAATGTCTTTTCAAATTCCATCTTTTTTTTCAGTTTCAAAGATTATGGACCACATTTGACTACATAATATACACACACACACATATATATATATATATATATATATATGTGTGTGTGTGTATGATGGGACACACAGGACACACAGGACAATCAACCAGTCAACACACTCCAGTAGTGTCCTGTAATTATGCAATCAGCCACGATGAAAGCCATTTGTCTACTGCTCTTCTTGTATTACTCCATATCTGGTAAGCAGTGGCAGTAGCAGTAGCAGTAGCAGTAGCAGTAGCAGTAGCAGTAGCAGTAGCAGTAGCAGTAGTAGAAACAGACCAAGTTGTATAAAGTGGATCCACATAATCCATCAAAGAAACAGAAATCATAATCACAGAACAATGAAATGTTGTCAGATCTCCACATTTTGACATTGCCCTGGATTGATTGTCTGTCGAGCCGATCCCACTTTCTATTCAAATGCAGAAGGCTTTGTAACCAGACCTAATCATCTCATTTAAAGCCATTCCAGACCAGAGACAGCAGCTCGTTTGTACAACAGAACCTTTTACCTCAAATTTACACTTTTGTGATTCGCTCATTGACTTTTCTTTTGCCTTTTTACTCATAAGCCTGCCATGTTTGTTTTGACACGAACAAACCATGCGTTTCTCTGATTGGTTCATTCGCCAGCCAATCATTGGAAATCGGTTCTAGAGTATAACGTCTTAAAATATGGTAAAAACATGAAGTCTTAGCTGGATTGAATAAGAGTAAACACCAGTGAGTGTTTACATGAGAGCACCCATGACCAGACGAGCCCTGGAACAGACCTCACAACGTCCACAGTCCCCCCCCCAACATCGACTTATTGAATTAAAACATAGTTCAGGTTTGGGACAAGGCCAGGCTTTGTCCGGGTTTATGGAGTGTGCCACTGTCCAGGCCCCATGGGAAAGCACAGGCGGATCACGCCCGCGGCCTGGACAAATAGTGCCACTGAATGACCTGTTGTGATGGGGCGTGGTTCCTCCTCACATGTTTGACAAGAGGGTCCTTTAACTCCCGAGGTTTGTACACGACCACTTCAAATAGCTTTTCACGAACGCACAAGCTCCCACTGCCACTAATGATGCCCAAATCTTCACATGGAGACAAAAGCTGGCATGTTTAGTAGAAGAGAGGAAGGAGGACAAACAAAATGCACAAAAAGCTAAATATAGGTGAGCAATATATTGTCTGCACAAGATCACATAAAAACTAAACAAGGGTATAAGATAATACGTCTGCACTACTGTGTTTGAAGTGGACATACTATGCATTCTTGTGTTGTTTGGCTCTTAAACATGCTTTTGGTCACCTTGAGATAGGTTTTTCACATTTTGTAATTTAAAACCATTTCTACATTTGGAAAACACACTTTACAAACCACACCTCCATTACCAATGAGGTTTTTAGGCGTTGGAGCGCCCTCTGCATCGGAATACTTAAGTCAACATGAATGCTATGCTAATAAAGCCATGTATTTGTTATCAACACAATTTTGATTGAAGAGTCCGGTGATCAGGAGAAAATCTTCAAAAAATGGAAACGGCGCATTTCTGAGGCTCATAGAAGATGGATTTGAACAGGATTTCTTGTTCTGTACATATAGTGTTGTTATTCTAGTTTAGAAGAAATACCTTAAGTCTGACTAAAACTCTGACCCATTGGACTAAATCGTATGGAATCCCGTCTTTACTGGTGTTTCATTGCGTCACAAAAGAACTGACTCCATCCGACCCGTGCGTTTGTGTGAGTCAGTGTAGGCACAGAAAGGAGCAGGTCTGCGAGCGGCGTCCATGTCCAGCCCGTTTCCCCTTCCCAGAAACACACTGGTATTTGAGGCACGCCTGTCAAAACAGAAGCCAACCTGTGCACC
This sequence comes from Eucyclogobius newberryi, assembly GCF_026437365.1. NCBI lineage: Eukaryota > Metazoa > Chordata > Actinopteri > Gobiiformes > Gobiidae > Eucyclogobius > Eucyclogobius newberryi. The sequence goes on from NW_027315857.1 coordinate 10,242,671, forward strand.
TCTGTGGACCCGCACGGGCACAGACACGCACACGTCCAGGCTCTGGGGGGACCACAGCTGGGTGGAGGGGGATCTGCTGCTCTACATTACTCTACCAGAGAAACGTAGAGGTGGAGCAACATCTTGAAAGTATTGATATCAGGTTGTTTTTCCTCTGATGATGCTCAAGAAATGGTTTCAACTGTGTTCATGGGGCAAAAAAGACATGTATGCAGAGAATATTGTATGCACCAACACCAATGAATGACATAAGAAATACTTTTTACAGGTCATTGTTGGCACAGAACATCTCATTAAGCTTGAAGAATAAAGTCATGTCATTAACATTTTTGTGAGTGAGTTATTTGTTTAAAAAATGTTTTCAGTGTCTGTCCAGGGATCGGTTGGAATCAATAAAGACGTAAATCCAAAGGGTCCACAGCAGTATTGGAGCTGGGTGGGTAAATAATAGTAACAAATTATAAACACATTATTTTTTATAAATCTGTGGTTCTCAAAAATTCTACCAAGTATCAAATAAGAAAATTTAATAAAATTAGACCAATTTGGGTCAAAAATTTGGACTAATCTGCGGTTCGAACAAACAATTAACCCAAAAGAGGTTTGTAAAATCTCCTGACAATAGCAATTACAAAATATACAATACAGTTACATTTTAATAGAGCCTTGAAATATAACTTAACATTAGCATATTGTTCAAATATTCTTTCATTCCCCTGTGTCTTTGACGAAAAATCTACCATCTGATTCCAGACCTCAGCCTGTTTGGGTTACATTACAGCACATGCATTATGTATAATAACCAAACGCAACACATGTTTCCTATTTAGCTGCATCCTGACATTCAAAAGAAAAACCAGAGACACAAAACTTTAAAACCTCTGCAATACTTTTGGTACAATTTCATGCTTCTCCCACTGTGGAGTCTCACACTGACGTCAGGCGGGCCTAAACTATAGTAAATCTCAGGTGTCCGGGTCTGGAAGCGCCATCACCATTACCTTCATTATACAGACTACAGCCGCTGTCTCTGCGTCCATATGGAATCTCACTGTATACGCGACCATTTACAACTGCTGAGTCCATGTGTGTATCTTGGAACGATAGCCGCTATACATTCCAACTTTTTCTTGGTTCAAGCGTATATTACAAGCCATCCAGTCTCCAATTACCCTTTCAGGCTCATTTGAAACATGCATACCTACAGTGATCTCTAAAACAGCACTTTTGGTAAGGCGAGGGGGAGTTGCATAATTTGATATGTCGGTCCATGTCAGCAGCATATGGAGCCGTGGCCCTGGTCCAAACTTTACAAACGTTTGGTAGAGCAGAGAAGAAAAGTGGGTCAAGAGTGAGCAGGTCCTTATACAGACACTGACTTTCTCCAAAACTGACAAGACTTTGACCTATTTATGATCACAAAAGTATCTTATTGTATTTGTTATAACAACTAATGGTGGTTGTGTAGCTTTGAGCACCATAATTGCAAGTTGGCAAGAGTTGTCAACGTTACATAATGCCAGAGTATGCCGCCTCCAATCCAACTTGGAGGACTTTAAAAACAACCGTTGATCAAAGTGCTGTACATAAAAAACTTTAAAACATCAGATAAAACTGCCCTGAACAGAAAATAATAAGGAAAGTTTAGCATAAGTTTAACCGAAAACTCTATGATTGCAATGACACAAAGACGGAGCTCTATCCAAGGGGGTCAGAAGGAGGATTGCACTGAGCATCAAACACTGTTTCATGCGCATCAAACTCAATGTCTACAAATTATATAGCTATGTTTTGAATGGCGAAAAGTCCTCAAAATGTTGCCTAAAACAGGAAGCTGAAAACAAATGGGTTTCAGTCACATTTGTCCTGTTGCGGGCACCGTTTTTGAGGAATTTTCACCATCCAAAAGATTACAATGGCAACAATCCTGATCTTTAGTCCATTTAAATCCATGGACAAGAGCAAATTCTACTGTATACTTAAATTTCGGACTCTGGGGAGTGGTAACTGACCATTAAAAAGGCAACAAATATAGAAAAACATGCTTGCTAAGCCTCAGCAGGTTTTCCTTCACTGTTGGTGTTCCAGTCATTGTGGACTCGTTTTGTCATAACAATATCGATTAGCAATAGCGGCTAACTTTAACAAACTTTACATGTTGGTTTGGCCGGGCAAGATTCTCTTCGGCGGCGTTACAAGGGGCCCCAAGTGAAACATCACATGGGGCTTCAATCAATTCTTCTCTTAACCTTTCAACTTAAAAAAAAATAATAAGCCGCCAACATTAGTGTGGTTCTTTTGCTTAGCAACAATAATCCCGCAGTTAGCTATTGCAGTTGCTGAACCCATGACATTGGACACTATGTCAAAGAAATTAGGCTCACAGATCACCCAAGGGGCCCCAAGCAACTGCCTGTCTTGCCTGTAAAGTAGCTACGCCTCTGTCAATGTACGTAGCTTATCCTTAGCATACCAACAAAACGTCAAGAACGGTGCTAAAATCTGTAGAACTCGGAGCAGTGTCAATTCAAACTGCTGTCTGGTGATATTTGAAGGAAAAATACCCCAAGCTTTTAAAACAATTTAGTGCAGCCAGCCAGTCTCCACAAAAGAACAACGGCTGACCATGATTGGCTTTCAGCGCAAACCTCAGTAAAGGGCCTTTCTCTTCTGTCAGGTGCTGAAAGATAAATATTTGGAGGAGGTAGCCTGAGGTCGGAGGTCAGCTGGAGTGAGTAGGTGGAGGTTTAGGGTGACTCAAGGGGAATCGGCAGCATTTTAGAGACGTTTAGACAGTTGTTTTTGGATGGTGAAAGTTGAGGGTAATTTGAAGGAGTGGACGGCTCGTGTTTCATGCTGAGTTTTTTAGGTGCTGCAGGAGGAAATAGTGTGAGGATTGCACCGCATTGAATAGGATGACAGTTTAGAGATTTAGTTTTTTTGTCAAATGAAAAAATTGTCAATTTCAAATGAAGATTCGCTTCTTATCCAATACAGAGAAATACCTTCAGTCATTTATGATTTATGAGTGGGTTGTATAGTAAAAGGTTATATAACATCACAATCTATATATTACATCTTATATAGCATCTATGATCATGTAGGTCACAATTTCAATCTTAAACTGACTTCTAGATGTGAATTCGTGAATAAACCTTTTTTCCTAGTATGTATATTCTAAAAGTACTGTGATAAAATTGGACCACTGCGTGCTGTCTGCATCAAATCAAGTAATATACTGACCATAAATCGGAGGAGTGTCCATGTGAATAGAAGCTTTTCTAAAGTTGTGAGATCCGTGTAAAATAGGGAAACGTTGTTCACATAAGAGTGCAAATGTGCAATCCACTCCACCACCGAGTGGCACTCATTGTTCTCTATTCTTATAACAAGATTTTTCCCTTATTGCTTCAAAAGTTAGCTTTGTAAGACTTTTAAGTCTAGCCTTGCGCTAGCATCATCTTCCAGAGGTTATTCTACTTCCATGGTTCACTCATTGGTGATTGGTTGGATCTGCCTGTCATTCACTCAAGAGCATGACAGAGGCTGACCAATAGGAGGGGCGGGTGGCGAAAGGTCTATTTGTCCAGATTAAAAGAAGAAGAAGAAGAAGAAGAAGAAGAAGAAGAAGAAGAAGAAGAAGAAGAAGAAGAAGAAGAAGAAGAAGAAGAAGAAGAAGAAGAAGAAGAAGAAGAAGAAGAAGAAGAAGAAGAAGAAGAAGAAGAAGAAGAAGAAGAAGAAGAAGAAGAAAGGAATAGCATGTTTCTATAAGTTTGTCACCTAACTCTATGATGAATCTGATGAGAACCTGACTGGATCCAGAATTGGGTCAAACTTGGCTTTATCATAATGGGAAAAGGTGCAGTTACTTGGAATTGGAGATACGATTTCAACAAAACCCCTTTTGAGGCTGAAAAAAACAGTTGTATACCATTGCTTTTGACCCCAAGATTGACCCTAAACGTGTACATTTCCGACATGCACGCTTGAACTAGGCCGGTGCACCTCGACCCTGCCTCCAGCTGAGTCCTGTGGGTCACTAAAACCCCTAAACCAACACGTATCTAGAGGGAAATGACCTACAGCAACGCGTTCACACAGCCCGCTTCTCCACAGGTTGGCTTGACATAAATCATTGAGTTTTCTGTCCTGATCAGGTAAGTGTTTATGTTGGGGCCTCTAACTCTGGTAATTATGACACAGGGACCTGTCATGTTGGGGCCGGCGATGCTTAAGACTACATACTTTCAGTCTTTTTATTGCCTTCCTGACAGTGAAAGAGAAGCTGTTAGAAAGTCGGCTGCAGGCTGTGTCATTAGAGTCACTGTTAACAATGGAGTTACAAATAAACTGTTGTCATTGTCAACCATGCACAGCACAAAATACACTTTCTCATCATCATCTGAAATGCAAACAATTTAATAATATAGATTTAATGCTGATATATTGGAGTTCTTGCTAGAGCTAGGGTGAGTATTGTTACAATGGGGCATCCAGCCAACCATTTCCTTCCGCTTCATCCAGGGCCGGGTCGCTGAGGCCTGGACTTCCCTTTCCACACACACTTCCTCCAGCTCCTCTGGACGGTCTCCAGGCAGGGTCTTCCTCAGGGCCTCCTCCCAGTGGGACATGCCCAGAACACAGAGACGAGGATAATCATGGAGAAGAAGCGGCTCTACTCTGAGCTCCTCCCGTGTGACTGAGCTCCTCACACTTTCTCTAAGGGGGAACTCATATCGACCGCTTGTATCTGCGATCTTGTCCTTTCGGTTATTACCCAAAGAGTTTTGTCTTTCGACTCAGCTCCTTCTTCACCAGTCCACAACTTTTTAACATTGTATTAAATGTAAATACACATGTAAATGTAGTACATATTATAAAAGTTCTACATGTCTACAGAAGTATTACAAACAGAAATGGTATTCCTTCTCAAACCCACATTTTGTCACATTTCACAAATAATTACATTTTCCCAAAGCATATTATTTTTAATCCTACACATATCACCGATTAGTATAAGATGAATTGTAAGATATAAAAAATCACTGACACAATGTATTCAACTGACCCACAGACAAGTGAAAATGTAAAGGTTAAAAAGTCAGAAATGTTCATTCTGATCAGATTGAAGCTAAAGATTCAAATATGCCCGGCATTTGAAGTGTATTATTGCTTGCTTACCTGTGGATGCCGTAGCTTTATCTAGAAGCTTTCCGGGTGTATTCCTTGCTGCGTCTGCAAAGATAAAAAATAACCAAAATGTTGTTTTTTTTGCGCTAGAGCAAATTCTTAAATTCTTTTGTCCGAATAAAGGAAACACCTAAAGTCGGCATTTCCATCTGGACATGAAACTCATTGATTCCATCTGTGAAGTGATCCACCCATATCAAACCACACCTAATATGCTAATATGGCTTTGGATTGGGCGAAATCCTTGTGCAAATATCACAGAAAACAAAAATTAGCAAAAATATAAGTTTTTATATGATCGATTTGGAAAGATGTATGTTTATCTTATAATTAAAATGTCCAATACATGATGTGAAAGAATGGACTGTGTCATCTTTTGTCCTGATGTGTTGCACCAGCTGGACGAGGCTCTTTCCTCAGAGCCACAAACGTGTCAAATGAAAACAATTAGCAGCATACGCAGCTGTCCATTTAACACATCCATACGGCCTTGTTCAGTCATGGTGGTCTGTCTGGTTCTTTTTTGTAATCCAAAGTGTGTCACACATTTGAAAGATAGTTTTAAAAAACGGTTTATCTGTTTTTTGCTCCAGTAAAAGTTCTGGGGTTACGTGTTTAAGCTACAGCTGAAAATATAGTCTTAAAAGATACTTTTCGGACAAAAGCACAAATGTTTCATGTCAGGTTATGGGGCAGAAATACTTCTACATCCACATCTATTACACTTAAGTCACTTTTTTTTAATCGAAAGTATGAAAAAAGTATGAAAAAATATGACTCAATTATGTTTTTATAGAGGTTTTTGCCAGTGGACATGTATGTCCTTGTATGTCCTTAGGGTCCTAAATGTGACCCAAAAACATTCTCAGTGTTCCAATGCAGTAAAAAGAATATGATTTGACAAGAAATAGGTTAATTGGTATCATTTGGTATCACTGGTATCATTATCATTAACTAAACCGAAATAGTGGGTCGACAAAGTTTGAAAAACAGGCAAAATCGACAAAAATGTCCTTAGGGAAGCGAGAGGGTTAATTAATTAGATACTAAGCCTGAATTATGCTTCATAAACAATACTGTATGTTTACTATGAATTAAGTCTTTGTTCATGCTTTGTTAAAGCAAATTAAGGTGTAGTTATTATACAATGGTACCAAATGATCCTTTTGTTGGGACGATTACACCAGTATTAAACTAACATTGGGACATATTTTGGAATGTATGAGTTTATGTGAAAAGCCTTCCTTGTATTGTAGAACTGATACAAAACAAAAGAAATGTTTTTGTATTTTGCTACAAAGACGCATCACACTGTGGGACAGAATAAAGGTGTTCCATCCTCAAACGTCCAGCACCTTTACAGGTCAGTTACCTGATATGGTGCATGTCATACGAGTAGGCTACAGTAGGCCTATTTTCCATTCACTCCACATCAAACAATAATGTTCAGGTCATTCTGGGGCACATGCACACAATGTAGGCAAGTGTATTTTTCACTATATTGCAAAAAAATGATGCAATCAATGCTTAGTTGAACTAGTTGTAACTTCTGCAACACTCCCTGTTGCAGCAGCCTAATATAAAAGCCATATGCTGGTGCAGTGTGGTGGGTGATCCCGAGCATGGAAGAGATGAGATGACATCACTAGTTTCCACAGGACTGAAGGGGGAAACCAGAGGGCGGGGCCAGAGCTCTCTCAGTTTATGTCACGTACGATCCATCCATCGCAGGTCCTTCTAGTCATCAGGCTGTAGAATCTCACAGCACTTCTGTGGCCTCTACCCACAGAGTCAGATCTAGGAGTTTACATGCAGGTAGGACACTAGACTTGGATGGTTCACTCAGCAGGCAAAAAGTAGCTTTAAATAATTTAGCAAGGAGACAAATGCACTTTTTGTGCATTTAAAGGTGCAATATGTAACTTTTGGGGCATAATTTGGGATGGTGCATTTCCTGCTTTTCTACATGAAGGTGTAAATGTTGAATGCCCTACATACAACATCGACCTATTGCCATTCTGTGAAAATACTCTTAGCCAGTGAAAAAATAACTGAAGCAAAGAGAAGGAATAATTATTTGTTCAATAAGAAGCTTCTAAATGTTTTTATACAGCCCAAACTTTGCACTCAATATAAAAGACTTCCCCCTTGATTTCAGATTATAGAAAACAAAAATCAATGAAGTCATGAGAAAATTGTGATCATCAGTTTTGTGCAAAATGAACTGAAAAGACCTCATTTATTTCAACACACTTATTTTCATCAACTAAATGCTTCATTCAATCATAGCGCTGTTATTAAATTGTTACGACAGTGTGTCTTGGACTGAGTTCTGCCGTTACGATCTCGAACCATTGAGAGCAGTTCTTGTTTTGAACTTTCCGAGTTGCTCAGAGATTCCGTGGAAACATCCCTCCCAGAAATATTAAATCTGACTAACAAATTTATGAAAAAATAAATAGCCAAGTCAATGCTCAGTAAATCATTAGCGCCGGTGCCTAAAGCCTTGGAAAGATTTAAAGAAATATTAGCATCATTTTCTTTTTCCAGGTTTATATTTGAGGTGTGTCGCTGTCATTATCAGGCTAAATTCAGCAGCCGGCGAGTGCCCAGAAGAGCTGACATTTGCATCAAGAAACTGTGGATAAAGTGGGTTAGAATAATTTACTCGCTGATGGAACGTTTGCATGAAATTGACTTGTGGCCTCTTGGATAAATAGTGAGGGAGGGACATCCATTCCACACACTGACCTACAGCACAGGAAGCACATGGAGTCCAACATCCACCACGCCCCCTGCAGAAGTGCCCATAGTGCCTTTAAGTTCAGTTATGCACCTGTAACAAACGTCTAACATTCATCTATATGGAGCCTATTGTTTAAAATGGAAAAAGTGGCAATGAAAAATGGTTTTAAACAATATAAATGTCTGACTTGGTAGTTTTAGGTTAATATTGCTGCATTTACTGGACCTATCTATATAAAACAAAAACTCTCAGCTAGTCCAGTTAAGACAGTTTTTTTTCTGTCATATCTCTGTGATTTTCTGTTGAGTGAAGCACTTTGAATTGCCCTGAATACAAACTGTGCTCTACAAATAAACTTGCCTTGCCTTTATTTGAAGGACTCCAAAGCCAGTCACATATCATTTTCAATCAATCAACCTTTATTTATAGAGCCCTTTACAACACTCAAAGTGACCTATGTTTTTCCTAAAGCCAATAGTAGAAAAAAAGTTATGAATAATTCAGAAGGTTTGGGCTGGAAACACAGGTCCTCGGGGCAAATCCTCTAGAGTCTAGTGACCACTGAACATCAACTATCATGTTACTGCTGAGGAGATGACATAATATAATGAAATAACCATTTTCTACATTTTAATATGGGGATTGGCTTCACAGTTCACTTGTAGTAGGTGAAGGAACGTTCAATTCGACGTAACTCCGGTCAGCATCGGCCAAGTGATCACGTTTGACCAATGGGTAAAGATAGTGGATTTTTGTACTCTATGATTGTGAGTATACAAGTGTGATTATTGACTTCATTCTTAACAAAAAATAAGTCAAGATCTCAGAATCAGAATCAGAAAACAAAGAGCACCGAAACGCCGAGGCAGCCTTCAGCGGCGCCATCTTGGATACTTTAGAGTGTCTGTAGATTTCCTGTCAGGATATTTCATTCGCAGTGAAACCCTCACAGAGAATTAGAGACCACTATCCTCCACTCTAAGTATTAACCAAATAGATTGCATCACATATTTTAGTGGCTGTAATCGTGGTGTGCAACAAGGATCTTAACTAGGGCCTTTGCTTTTCACTGCAAACATGTAAACAGCTGTTACCACTGCGCTGTCCAGTCCAGTGTAGTAGTAAATCCCATCCCTCGTGCCTGCTTTCTCCTGTACAGCATTTTCTGGTGAGCCCCAGTCTGGACATGTTGTGGCCGAATGTGTACCTCACAAAACTACACAACAACAGCTGTTTTTTGCCACTGACAATACTCTTGAACTGTACCCAAAACAAATTCTGCACCTACATATCACATACATAAGTTTTAGAATTACAGTAGATTCAGACAGCAGATTTTCAGTTACACCAGTCACTTTGCTTGTTTTCTTGGGCGCTGCCTTCTGTTGTAAGCCTCCTTCCGGTTGTGTTATCATACATTGGGCTGTCGATCTCAGGAGCAAAGTTCTACTCCGACACAAAGCCGTTTTCAGGTGCAGTGTTGACATGTTGGTGCACAAGAACATTCAACATTTTACTCAAATTGGTCTACTTTATATAATATTTTTGGCGAGATTTTCCCTCGGTCTCCACTTAGTGAACAGAATTCCCACTCAACTAGAACATAATATGGTGAAAACTATTACACATTTAAACAAAACATGTGCAGTTGACCTAAAGGTGCTGCTGTCCTGGAGCCTGTTCCACTTACACATAAAAAAGGCCATCTTTCCAACCTCAGGGCTACCATAGATAACCATAATAAAAGTTCAAACTCAATTTTTATTCCAAGGATAAGGCTTGATTAGCAATACAGATTTCAATACCACAATAATAATTATTAGACAATTTAAAAATATATGTATTTTTGACACATATTAAAAGTACTTTTATACATAGTCATATTACTCTGATTTATTGGTACCTCTGATATAGAGCCAGCTCTTTCAAAAGATATTCAAGAATTGTCCAGTTTTGGCCTGTTTTTTTTTTTTTTTTAGGTGATTTTGTTATTATTTCTCAGCATTGATATTTGTTCAAATGAGTGTAGTATTAATTAGTATAGTATCAATTAGTATCTTGATATTGACCCTAATTAACCCTAATAACTGACTTCAGAGAAAGCACATTTGCTGTGCCAGAGCTTCTGCAGTTTCATGAAAGCTAAAGTTCATTAAAAGCTTGAGGACAACGGTGCCCCACAGAAACACGAGTACACCTATATTGATGTCCAGCGTATCAGCGCGTGCACCCCTAGAGTCCTGCCCGTGCATTCCTTCACACTCCTGTGCCAGGGCTCAGACAGACCCAGCCTGTCTACAGTCTGATTGGATGGAATGTGATGAGACCGCCGCCCGCCTGCACGCCCCAGTCTTCTCACTGGCTCTGTTAAAGGGAAAGACATGCCTGACATTCTCCTATGGACATAGACTTCATTTAGAGAAAATGGCCTGGAGGCTTCAAGAATTTACCAGCAACAGACTGGATTTATGTGTGTGAGTGTGGGCGGAGCGGGTGTGGAGCGAGAGAACTATTCAGCGCCCGAGGCATAGTGTAGTTTTGCTCATTTTACTACTTTAATCACACTTGTGCTTGTACTACTTATTGATTTAAGGTGTGTCACCTGCCGGCACCACTATAAAACTAATTCTTATTTTGTTGTAAAAAATAAATAAAAACAATATTAGCATTTGTGTGTGTTTAGGTTGAAGCCAGATTAACACTGTGATCACTTTCTGCCTACGTGGCATACAGA
>NW_027315857.1:10258340-10273340 GCF_026437365.1 Eucyclogobius newberryi
TAAAATTACAAATGTATAAATTACTATATGAAAATAGTTCATTTGATTTCAATCTGGAACCACTGGAGCTGCATCTTCTGCAGGAGAAATGGACTCCTTTTTCCTCTGTGTCCCCCACTCTTCTCCAGGCCATATTAGTTAGTATATAGTTCTGTATTTATATATTATTTTTATATATAGTTATTTATTTTTCTATTTTTCCACAAAATAAATTACATTTTATATTACAAAACGTGTGTCCTGTATACATGCAACTTTTTCATAAAATACTGGGTAGTTTGTGGGAAAATCAGTGGCTAGATAGAAAATCGGTATCGGAAAAATCGGTTTTGGCAGGTCAGACCTCCTTAAAAACAGGAAATCGGTATGGCCAAGAATTTTGGAATCGGTGCATCTCTATTTAAAATATCTTACACATAATAAATACACAAAAGGTTTGTTGCTGTACAACAATAAAACTAAACTGATCAAACCTAAGAAATATTGATGAACTTTACTGGTAACAAATTTGTAGTTGAAATACAAAAAACACTACTTAATTCAAACTTAAGCCTACAAATGCTTTTTTAGAGGTCGATACAAAGGGATTTGGAAATGTAGATACGATTGTCTGATTTCTATGATTTCTTGATGTGCCTATGAAGTTGTGGCACTTGTACCGTCACAATCTAAGATAAAACATAACTTATTATGCATTGTTTTGGACTGGTAAAAGGTATGTCCAGAGGTGAGAGGAGCTGATGGTCGTCTGGCACTGAACGAACATGAACCTGTCTCTTTGAGCTCGAACCAGCTCGCACATGCACCGACAGGCTCCGGGAAAGCAGAGCGAGAGCAAGACAATACATGCTCTACTCCTAAGCACTTGATTTACTGTATTATTAGACTGACACAGGTGCTGAGTACAGTGCAATGACATCCAGTCTCAGCACAAACCGTGTGTTTCACAAGTGTATTCTGATGTTTACATGCGGTCTGAGAGAAGAATACTCATATCCCTGTGTCCGAGGGTCCGAAGTGACGTCACACATTCGTTGCTACTGCCATCTTGAGGACGAAAGCCGCATGCTCACTGTGGGCTGGGCCGACAAAAAGTCTCGAAACAAAGGATTCCTCTTCTGTAACATCCTCAAAGAACCATTTTGTCCAGAAATGTATAACTGTGGTCAGGAGGGACCAGTGGACTTACAGAAATCACTCCAGACTGAGGCTGAGCTGTTTGTTTCAGGTCGTTAGCAGCTGGCTAATGCTAGTTTTAAATGTTATTCCATGGCTAATAAACATTAGTCTACTTGCAGACAGTTGTAAGGAGCCTAATTTCCAGCTGTTTGGGTGTTATATTTTAGGATCACACACAAAGTCTGTGCTCTTGAAGGCTTTAAGGGCTTGTCTGGTGCAGAGGACTTGTGGACGAGCAGATGGAAACGTCCACAAAAGTTTGTTGTGGCACGTTGTCTCTGCCTTTAAGTGTCAGTCACTCGCCGCTGTAGATAAGGATCAAAACCCAGAACTTCTGTCTTCTTCAAGTATCAACCGGTTTCATTTTTTTTAAAATGATTTTTTGCCCCATAGGCTTTATTAGACAGGACAGCTGAGCGTGAAATGGGGGCTGCACATGGAGCCTGGCATAAGTGCTGCTGCTTTAACCACTCGGCCACTCGACATCCCCACTTCTCATTTTCCATTTTGTGCACTGTTTATTGTGACTATCTGACAGCGGAGAGGCAACAGCATGTAGTGACGTCTTGAAAATGGCGGTGACAACAAATAAGTCACGTGACTGAAACCCATGAAAACAAGCGGAATCTGAATTTTCTGGATAATTAGAGCGGTAACCAGGGCAACTATGGCGCAGATATGGGAGGGAGCAGGACAAAAGTACACGATACAATCAAATAAGAGTGTGAGAATAAAAAGCGCAGTCACCGCTTCAAGTCATTTTTAACAGTGGAAAAACACAGATGCCTCAGACATGAGCTTATGTGAACACTGGCTGTATTGTTCAGTGGACGGCTTTAATGTTTTATGAGATAACATAATACAAATAAAAACGCCCTGGTCCAGGTTTGAGTCATTTCTGGAAATGAGCTGCTCCTGTCTGGACACTATCAGAATACTGCATTTACATGGACAGATAACACCAGGATACTTTTAAAAATGGGCTGTTCGAGCACACGTAAACGCACTCAAGTCAAGCTAAACAGTCAGAGTGTGAGTGTGAGCAGTTTGAAATACTCTGGCACAATCTTGGATGCCTAAACCCAACTCCTAAATAGGGTTGGACCTGATGCATTTCACTAAAACTGTTGCTTCTATGGTTTTATATTGTCCTTAAGTACATTTTATTTGTATAGCACCTTTCACAGACAGAAGTCACAAAGTGCTTCACAAAACACAGAATAAAACAATAAAAACTTACAGTGAGCAATACATATACAACAATATACAGTCAATATACAACAATATAAAGCAAATGCAATTAAAATGCTTGTTGTGCTGGTGAGCTCTAGATCCAAATAGAATAAACAAAGTATAATCTCTGTGTTTGCACTGACAGATGACACAGGTCAATCTTACTGCGATACATAAAACAGCATTTTAATTTGATAAAAAGCTTCTTATTAAAAATGACCTCAAGTTCACTCATGCTTTTCTCTCACACTGTAAAGTCCATCTCTGAGGTTCACGTTGGTTCTGTTCTCGGTTTGTAACGTTTCCAAGCTACAAAGAGCATTCGATCCTTTGAATCATACACAACTTGTCTGGGTCGCCTGGACTCTTCTTACTCACCTCAGGCACGTTTGACTGTTCTCAAATCTGAAGCTACAGTTGAACACTTATATCTAATGCATTTCCTTTCAAAAATTCTCATTCGATTCAGAAGGAAATCTACAACTTATTCTGTTTCCTCTGTAACATTTAGTCAATTTTTTGCTTTTACTTCGACACAAACGGACCATGTGTTTTTCTCGTTTAGAAATCTTTGTAAAGAATGATAAAGTATGTAGTCTTGACATAATATAACAATAATAACTATCTTTGTATATTTGTAAATGCTATAACTCTTTTCTCAAATTAAATCTTACCAAAACCCAAATATTAAAACGCAGATGTCATTTCTTTTGGTCAAAAAGAGTGGATTTCTATAAGGATTCTACAGCTGCTTTGTTTTAATAGCCCGGACTTTCAAATGCCTTCACCGCCGTCTGCCACATTATGTTTGTGAATCATTGTAAATAACACTCAAAATCCATATGCAACCGATCAGCGCCGGACGCCGGAGTTATTGAACTGTTAAGCTTCATAAAGCTTTGCAGTCTGACGAGCCAATTAGTCCGTCTGACACTGTGGAGTCAGTTATTATGCTCATAATAACGGGCTGTGGTCAGTTCATTAAATATGAGGAAGTAAGTACACAATAGAAGAGGTGGATTTGTTGTTCGTGAGTCATGTTGTGAGTGAGTGACCTGCAGGCGAACATCTGGAGCAGAGACAGGAGAGGTTCAGACAGAGAGCCCGGGCGAGGAGGGACGAGGAGGGGTGAGGAGGTGTGAGGAGGGGCGAGGAGGGACGAGGAGGGGCGAGGAGGTGTGAGGAGGGGCGAGGAGGGACGAGGAGGGGCGAGGAGGGACGAGGAGGGGTGAGGAGGGGCGAGGAGGGGTGAGGAGGGGTGAGGAGGGACGAGGAGGGGCGAGGAGGGACGAGGAGGGGTGAGGAGGGGTGAGGAGGGGTGAGGAGGGACGAGGAGGGGCGAGGAGGGACGAGGAGGGGTGAGGAGGGGCGAGGAGGGACGAAGAGGGGCGAGAAGGGGCGAGGAGGGGCGAGGAGGGGCGAGGAGGGGCGAGGAGGGGCGAGGAGGGGTGAGGAGGTGTGAGGAGGGGTGAGGAGGGGCGAGGAGGGACGAGGAGGGGTGAGGAGGGGCGAGGAAGGGTGAGGAGGTGTGAGGAGGGGTGAGGAGGGATGAGGAGGGGTGAGGAGGGGCGAGGAGGGACGAGGAGGGGCGAGGAGGGACGAGGAGGGGTGAGGAGGGGCGAGGAGGGGCGAGGAGGGGTGAGGAGGGGCGAGGAGGGGTGAGGAGGGGTGAGGAGGGACGAGGAGGGGCGAGGAGGGACGAGGAGGGGTGAGGAGGGGTGAGGAGGGACGAGGAGGGGCGAGGAGGGACGAGGAGGGGTGAGGAGGGGCGAGGAGGGACGAAGAGGGGCGAGAAGGGGCGAGGAGGGGCGAGGAGGGGCGAGGAGGGGCGAGGAGGGGCGAGGAGGGGTGAGGAGGTGTGAGGAGGGGTGAGGAGGGGCGAGGAGGGACGAGGAGGGGTGAGGAGGGGCGAGGAAGGGTGAGGAGGTGTGAGGAGGGGTGAGGAGGGATGAGGAGGGGTGAGGAGGGGCGAGGAGGGACGAGGAGGGGCGAGGAGGGACGAGGAGGGGTGAGGAGGGGTGAGGAGGGGCGAGGAGGGACAAGGAGGGGTGAGGAGGGGCGAGGAGGGGCGAGGAGGGGCGAGGAGGTGTGAGGAGGGGTGAGGAGGGATGAGGAGGGGTGAGGAGGGGCGAGGAGGGGCGAGGAGGGGTGAGGAGGGGTGAGGAGGTGTGAGGAGGGGCGAGGAGGGGTGAGGAGGGATGAGGAGGGGTGAGGAGGGGCGAGGAGGGACGAGGAGGGGCGAGGAGGGACGAGGAGGGGTGAGGAGGGGTGAGGAGGGGCGAGGAGGGACGAGGAGGGGTGAGGAGGGGCGAGGAGGGGCGAGGAGGGGTGAGGAGGTGTGAGGAGGGGTGAGGAGGGATGAGGAGGGGTGAGGAGGGGCGAGGAGGGGCGAGGAGGGGTGAGGAGGTGTGAGGAGGGGCGAGGAGGGGTGAGGAGGGATGAGGAGGGGTGAGGAGGGGCGAGGAGGGACGAGGAGGGGCGAGGAGGGACGAGGAGGGGTGAGGAGGGGCGAGGAGGGACGAGGAGGGGTGAGGAGGGGCGAGGAGGGGCGAGGAGGGGTGAGGAGGTGTGAGGAGGGGTGAGGAGGG
The DNA here is from genome assembly GCF_026437365.1 of Eucyclogobius newberryi. Lineage (NCBI taxonomy): Eukaryota > Metazoa > Chordata > Actinopteri > Gobiiformes > Gobiidae > Eucyclogobius > Eucyclogobius newberryi. The sequence goes on from NW_027315857.1 coordinate 10,263,341, forward strand.
ATGAGGAGGGGTGAGGAGGGGCGAGGAGGGGCGAGGAGGGGCGAGGAGGGGTGAGGAGGGGTGAGGAGGGGTGAGGAGGGGCGAGGAGGGACGAGGAGGGGTGAGGAGGGGCGAGGAGGGGTGAGGAGGTGTGAGGAGGGGTGAGGAGGGATGAGGAGGGGTGAGGAGGGGTGAGGAGGGATGAGGAGGGGTGAGGAGGGGCGAGGAGGGACGAGGAGGGGCGAGGAGGGACGAGGAGGGGTGAGGAGGGGTGAGGAGGGGCGAGGAGGGACGAGGAGGGGTGAGGAGGGGCGAGGAGGGGCGAGGAGGTGTGAGGAGGTGTGAGGAGGGGTGAGGAGGGATGAGGAGGGGTGAGGAGGGGCGAGGAGGGGCGAGGAGGGGTGAGGAGGTGTGAGGAGGGGTGAGGAGGGATGAGGAGGGGTGAGGAGGGGCGAGGAGGGACGAGGAGGGACGAGGAGGGGTGAGGAGGGGCGAGGAGGGACGAGGAGGGGTGAGGAGGGGCGAGGAGGGGCGAGGAGGGGTGAGGAGGTGTGAGGAGGGGTGAGGAGGGATGAGGAGGGGTGAGGAGGGGCGAGGAGGGGCGAGGAGGGGCGAGGAGGGGCGAGGAGGGGTGAGGAGGGGTGAGGAGGTGTGAGGAGGGGTGAGGAGGGACGAGGAGGGGCGAGGAGGGGTGAGGAGGTGTGAGGAGGGGCGAGGAGGGACGAGGAGGGGTGAGGAGGGGCGAGGAGGTGTGAGGAGGGGTGAGGACGGACGAGGAGGGGCGAGGAGGGGCGAGGAGGGGCGAGGAGGGGTGAGGAGGGGTGAGGAGGGACGAGGAGGGGCGAGGAGGGACTAGGAGGGGTGAGGAGGGGTGAGGAGGGACGAGGAGGTGTGAGGAGGGGTGAGGAGGTCTGAGAAGGTGTGAGGAGGTGTGAGAAGGTGTGAGGAGGTGTGAGGAGGTGTGAGGAGGTGTGAGAAGGTGTGAGGAGGTGTGAGGAGGTGTGAGGAGGTGTGAGGAGGTGTGAGGAGGTGTGAGGAGGTGTGAGAAGGTGTGAGGAGGTGTGAGGAGGTGTGAGGAGGTGTGAGAAGGTGTGAGGAGGTGTGAGGAGGTGTGAGGAGGTGTGAGGAGGTGTGAGAAGGTGTGAGGAGGTGTGAGGAGGTGTGAGGAGGTGTGAGGAGGTGTGAGAAGGTGTGAGGAGGTGTGAGGAGGTGTGAGGAGGTGTGAGAAGGTGTGAGGAGGTGTGAGAAGGTGTGAGGAGGTCTGAGAAGGTGTGAGGAGGTGTGAGGAGGTGTGAGAAGGTGTGAGGAGGTCTGAGAAGGTGTGAGGAGGTGTGAGAAGGTGTGAGGAGGTGTGAAGAGGTGTGAGGAGGTGTGAGAAGGTGTGAGGAGGTGTGAGGAGGTGTGAGAAGGTGTGAGGAGGTGTGAGGAGGTGTGAGGAGGTGTGAGGAGGTATGAGGAGGTGTGAGAAGGTGTGAGGAGGTGTGAGGAGGTGTGAGGAGGTGTGAGGAGGTGTGAGGAGGTGTGAGGAGGGGTGAGGAGGGGTGAGGAGGTGTGAGAAGGTGTGATGAGGTGTGAGGAGGTGTGAGGAGGGGCGAGGAGGTGTGAGGAGGTGTGAGGAGGTGTGAGGAGGGGTGAGGAGGTGTGAGGAGGTGTGAGGAGGTGTGAGGAGGTGTGAGGAGGTGTGAGGAGGTGTGAGGAGGGGTGAGGAGGTGTGAGGAGGTGTGAGAAGGTGTGATGAGGTGTGAGGAGGTGTGAGGAGGTGTGAGGAGGTGTGAGAAGGTGTGAGGAGGTGTGAGGAGGTGTGAGGAGGTGTGAGGAGGTGTGAGGAGGTGTGAGGAGGGGTGAGGAGGGGTGAGGAGGTGTGAGAAGGTGTGATGAGGTGTGAGGAGGTGTGAGGAGGGGCGAGGAGGTGTGAGGAGGTGTGAGGAGGTGTGAGGAGGGGTGAGGAGGTGTGAGGAGGTGTGAGGAGGTGTGAGGAGGTGTGAGGAGGGGTGAGGAGGTGTGAGGAGGTGTGAGAAGGTGTGATGAGGTGTGAGGAGGGGCGAGGAGGATGACACTATATTTACATGATATAATGTCACATAAAACAGTGTTAGTTTGGAGCTCGGCCACAGTCCAGCCGTGTGACTCCTCCTCCTCCTGTGATGACTCCTCCTCCTCCTGTGATGACTCCTCCTCCTCCTGTGATGACTCCTCCTCCTCCTGTGATGACTCCTCCTCTTCCTGTGATGACTCCTCCTCCTCCTGTGATGACTCCTCCTCTTCCTGTGATGACTCCTCCTCCTCCTGTGATGACTCCTCCTCCTCCTGTGATGACTCCTCCTCCTCCTCCTGTGATGACTCCTCCTCCTCCTGTGATGACTCCTCCTCCTCCTCCTGTGATGACTCCTCCTCCTCGTGTGATGACTCCTCCTCCTCCTGTGACTCCTCCTCCTCGTGTGATGACTCCTCCTCCTCATCGTGTGATGACTCCTCCTCCTCGTCTGATGACTCCTCCTCCTGTGATGACTCCTCCTCCTCCTGTGATGACTCCTCCTCCTCCTGTGATGACTCCTCCTCCTCCTGTGACTCCTCCTCCTCGTGTGATGACTCCTCCTCCTCCTCGTGTGACTCCTCCTCCTCGTGTGACTCCTCCTCCTCCTGTGATGACTCCTCCTCCTCCTCCTCGTGTGATGACTCCTCCTCCTCCTCGTGTGATGACTCCTCCTCCTCGTCTGATGACTCCTCCTCCTGTGATGACTCCTCCTCCTCCTGTGATGACTCCTCCTCCTCCTGTGATGACTCCTCCTCCTCCTGTGACTCCTCCTCCTCGTGTGATGACTCCTCCTCCTCCTCCTCGTGTGACTCCTCCTCCTCGTGTGACTCCTCCTCCTCCTGTGATGACTCCTCCTCCTCCTCCTCGTGTGATGACTCCTCCTCCTCCTCGTGTGATGACTCCTCCTCCTCCTCGTGTGATGACTCCTCCTCCTCCTCGTGTGATGACTCCTCCTCCTCGTGTGATGACTCCTCCTCGTGTGATGACTCCTCCTCCTCGTCTGATGACTCCTCCTCCTGTGATGACTCCTCCTCCTCCTGTGATGACTCCTCCTCCTCGTGTGATGACTCCTCCTCCTCCTGTGACTCCTCCTCCTCGTGTGATGACTCCTCCTCCTCCTCGTGTGACTCCTCCTCCTCGTGTGACTCCTCCTCCTCCTCCTCGTGTGATGACTCCTCCTCCTCCTCGTGTGATGACTCCTCCTCCTCCTGTGACTCCTCCTCCTCGTGTGCATTCTTCCTCTCTGACCGAGCCTTCTCTCATATGAAATATCCTCCTCTGCTTCACTGCCACTAATGGTGTATCACATAACAGATCTGTGCGTTTCCATGGTTCCTCGTGTACACAATACACTCCCTGCTCTGGGCCCATATGTCCAAAAGTGACGTAAGGAGCGTGACCGATATTATTGACAGTGAGTAAGAATGGGGCCAGCTGTTCAATGCTCTTTTCACTTTGAAACGGCAAAAGCGTGTGTGAAAGTCAAAGCTGTCATATTTAGATCCTCCACATTAACAGGATGTAGCTGTGAAAAGCAGGATGTTCTTGTTCTTGTCCGTGTTTACAGGGAAACAGTCGTGTGTCCGGGTCAACAGGACGAGTTCACATTGTTGCCTAAAAGTGGCTGTGGTCAGACGGAGCGGACCAGGGAAATAACACGCCCCGGGCACAAATACTTGGACAGAGGTGAAAGGGGCAGAGCAGGAACAATAGAAAGAACTACATGTACAGTAGAGAAGCAGCATTGTTAATACTTTGCTATGCTTTGTTATTTTAGAGGATATTGGATTTGCTGTTTGTAATAAAGAACTATCCTTTCCTTTGTGGATCAATAACGTCTGAGATGGCAATAACTCATTTCATTGATTAGTTGTCATGGACTGATCCTCCTTCGCTGTGTGAAGGAGTCATTCCTTCTGCTGACTCTACAAACAGCAGTGTCAGCCCTGAACATCTTCATGTGCAATACTCTAATACTGTCCATAAGCTGCACTATCCATTATCATAGACATATATAATATTATAATACATTTAAGTCACTTTAACCGCTCTTTACATGGAATTCATTCTGTCCATAAGCTGCACTGTACACAACATGGTCATAACCACTTACTGTACATAAGGGTTTTTACCTTCAGAGTGTGTAGTTATTTGTCTTGTTTTTCATTGCATGTTTCTATTCTCCTCCTGTTCTTGAACTGTGTGTTGCAACACTGGCATTTCCCCACTGTGGGACGTATAAAGGTTCTCTTATATTATCTTAAACACGTGGATGATGCACACATAATGAAGATAAGTGTGTTATCTTAACTTCGGGAGCAGGACCACGCCCCTTCCTGCGGCTACACTACTGAATCATCCACATCACATACACCCCTGTTCGTGATTTTCGTGCCCCTCCCTCCCACCCTCTTTTAAATTGTTCTAATTATTCTAATTTATCTCATAGATGGGGGTATCGAGGCCCGGGAGCCTTCAGCCCTCATCGCAAGAAGCCCCACAACAGCATCAACTTCTGTACATTTGTGTTCTGCCAATAAACACTTTGCATCGTATCTGGGGTTGTGGTACTTGCTAGTGAATACCTATTATATACACAAGTACACCAACAGGTAGATATCCATGTGTCTATGTTTCCAATTTGTTTTCAATAATATCACCACATTTGGTTGGAGGAGTGGGAAGAATAAAACATATGAACTCTCACCCTTGTGTGCATTCTTTAAAGTATTATCTCACTGAGCTCGCCGGTGGTGCAATAAAGCCTTTAGCCAGGAAATATAAGAAAGAAAAAAGGGAATACAACTTCACAATCAAGTAGTTTAATTTGACCTTTAGCTTAACATTCAGAACAGTTCAATTGTGCAGGTTATTATGTTGCTTTTGTGTTCTAAATAATGAAATGAATGCTGGTTCGTCTTTGGATGTTTACATTCAAACTGAGATTAATGAGGCATTGCCAAATATTTTCATTCCATTTGACTATAAAACTATGTATCTGGGACATAAAACTCCTGCTAGGGATGGATACTTATGGAATGTACTTTTGGCAACAGGAAAGTGTATGAAATGGAACAGATCACAATCACAACCTAAAAATGGGACACAACTGACTCAACAGACTATACCGACATCATTTTACTGTATTTTTATTTTTGTGCCAGGCTTTTTATAGTTCTATTTCCTTTTAAAAAACAATAGTAACAAAAGAAAAAGGCACATTTTTACAGACACAATAAACTGATAAAGTACAGAGATATGTTAAAAGCCATTATCACTGTATTCAGTCACTACCAATGTGAACGCTACTTCCTCTTGGCACTTCCTGTCCCGTCGTTAATATTTAATCCAAACTAGAGCATAATCTGTTTGCCTTTTGTGGCAGAGTAATTGGATTTGGCTCACATGAGAGACCCCCTCTGTGCACAGTCTGGTGTGTTAGAATAAAGAGAGGAGGCGGGGCTACAGGATCAGCTGATGCCCTCACTGTGCGACAACTGTCACTCCAGAATGCCATTATCACATATTTGTCTTATGGTGAATATAATTGTTCAGTCAATCAAGCTAAAAATAATCAGTTTGTACATTAATAAAAAAACATTTTTGCAACATATTTAAATTTTCATCGCAGTACAAAACTCTTGAATAATGTTGTTTCCCTAAATATTGTGGGCAAAAAATATATAAACATGGGAAATAAATAGAATGCAAACAATAATTATAGTCAGTCATTTAACAAAAAAATTTAAAAACTGATCATTTGCATTATTACATCATTATTTAACAGCTATAGACTGGAATTTAACGCACATTGACAGCATGAGAAGAAAAACATATAGTTACAATAGGCTATAAGACAAGCAAATAAAACTGATATGTCACCATAACAAGCTGCATTTGCATGTTTTTATTTTTTTAAAGTGGCTATATGACATTTTTGGGTCTGACGCGATCGAAGCCTACATTTTTAAGCCCTCACGTTTCAGCTTTAAGGTAAAGCTGACTAAAAATACAACTTTGAGTCAACTAATGACGAGGAAACACTGTTGTTGTTTCTGCATGATATGTCCCCTTTAAAATAGGCTAAATACACGTCATGCACGATGTGGTAAAATGTAAATACAGGGTTATTAACAGACAGCTTAGACCCGTCCTGCAGGTCATCAGGCTGAATATTGACAGAGCTCTGGACTCCCAGCTGTCTCTCCTGGCCCCTCCTCCCGCTGCTGATGCTGATGCTGGGGGCCCGGGGCAGTCTGTGTCCGCCTGGGGCCCAGCAGCAGCAGCCCGGAGCCCCGCACACTGCCCCACCCTCCGGACACACAATGAATCAGTCCCCCCCCTCCTCCTCCCACACAGTCCCATCTCCGTCTCCTCCATCTCATCCAGGCTCCAGCGGGACATGGCTCTTTGTATCCCACTAACAGCCAAGCACCAAAATAAGGCTGTTATAGTAGCTTCAAAAGTAGCGCATGCATTTTGAGTTCTGATATTTTATGAAGTATTATTAAGCAAAGGGACAAAACATACTGCATGGAAATGAAATGCAATCAACGGTTTAAGCTACTGTGAAATAGCACAATTCTATTTACAAGGCAAAAAATAGGACAAAATTGCAATAAAGTGGAATAATAGGATAAAAATGTTTTGCAAACGTTGCACAAGTGCTGCCATGCTTCAGACAGCACGTGTTATGTGTGGCTTGATATACGCCTTTTCTCTATTAAATAATACAAATCAAGCATACGTTCATAAAATACTAACTTGAAAATGTCATGAATGAAAGTAGTCGGGAAAAGAGAATTAGAATTTAAAATAGGAGACTTACCTTTGTCGCTCACGTCCTTTTCCATGATAAAAAGTGTGGTTTAGAGGAAGAAAGGCGACAATAGAGAGGCGAGGCGTGCGTCACAGTCACGCAGCGTGAAGGACAGCTGTGAGGGCCAATCAGAAGCTACAATCAGGAAGGCGGAGCTTACGTTCTAACAGCGGGTACAAGTGAAGCAGTGATTGGAGAACAAGGTTTGGGAGAAGAAAATAAAAAATGAATACAATTTTTAAAAAAGAGAGAAAAAACATTACACTTGGTGGTAATTATGATGAAAAAAATAAATAAACCTTTCAAAGCATTTTCATCTGTTTTGACCTGGCAATCCGAGCTGGTTTGGACTGAAAAAGTCCATCAGTCAATCAGACGAGAATGTTTGATATTTTACCTTCGAATTTTTTTTGGAAAATAAATTCCTGCCCCCACATTTCATTAGCCTCAAAGCAAAAAATCAAGTTTATGTCATGAGGCCGTAGATTTGCATCATGCTGTCTTCACATAATACCACATCCTTACATCCACCAACCTGAAGATCAGAGGTTCAATTCCTCAGACACAAGTTCCGTCGTGTCCTTGGGCAAGGTCACTGGACCCACCTAACCTGTATTAATCTGTGTGCATGAGTGAGTGAGTGAGTGATTGGTGGTGGTCGGAGGGGGGCGCTCACAGACCGCCAGTCTGCCCCTGGGCAGCTGTGGCTACAGCTGTAGCTGTAGTAGTAGGGTGGAGTGAATGAATAATGGCAACAACAATAATTGGCAAAACAAAAAAAGTAAAATGACCAAAGTAACATTATGTTTTGAATAAAGCACTTTATTAGCAGATGATATTAGAAAGAAGACAACAGTTAGTGTGTTACTTACAGGTGCAAAAATCCCATTGGACACAACTCAAAATCAATCCCTCATCACTCTTTTGACACTACATTTTCAAGGCTTAAAAAACTCCCTTCCTTGAAATTGCATTTAAATAAATATCTAAAAACAAGCTCGCTGGCCTGTGCTGCCAGCCTGTATGTCAACTAAAGCAAACACATTGATGATAAAATGCTTCATACAATTCTTAATACGAGGTGATTGGGAACCTCTTTTTACCATCTTCATGCACGTCCGAAGAGTTATTGTCTTGTATACAGACAAATACATATGTCCATGTTCACATATATACGTTATATGTTAATTTGATCATCGAGGAAAATCTAAGCAGCGTTTTCAACCGACACAGAAGATTTGATATATTTTCAAGTCAAGCAACATGTTAAGTGCTGTTTGCAGGTCTGGAAAGCTTAACAAAATCCATAGATGAGCCATATCTTAAAGTCAAAAATAGCTTACAAAAATAATTTCTTGATGTTTGTTTGGTTTTTTGACATCTGCGCTGATAATGCAGGGTTAAACTGCCATGTTCTGACCCTTGTTCAAGCCTGCTGAAGATACGAGAGGCGGTAAAATCGGTTTGTAAAACTAGTGACGAAAAATAAAACTAAATGTGGAGACAGAAATTGATACTGCCTTTGGCAAATGCATGCTTACACAGCAAAAAGAAATGTCTAAATGAGTAGAAATGACTTGAATTATTATGAATCATCCTGGGTTAGGGTTTCCCTGTAGCTGATGTTGAACCACGATCGAACATGGCTCAGTTTGAACACTTAGCCCCTCCCACTTGAACCATAACAGAGGAACAGCTCTGTGAGTGTCACATGCTCTTGTTTCCATATGGTTCTCATACAAAATGCATTATTTAATTAAATTATGCCTTTTTTTTCCTTTTAGAAATTATGTGAAATCTAATTTCCTCTCACAAATAGCATCTAATTTGAAGCTCATCTCTAAAACACAAGGTAAAGGGTCTTTAAGTCATTTTGAAAGTTTTTTTTTATATGGATGTAGCTAGATTATTTGAATTGTTTTAAGCATTGAAAATGACTTTCAATATATGCTCATTTCAAGCTAATATATTTGCCAATTAGGGATGAAAAATGCACTTCCTGGAAGATTCAAAAATGTCATAAACCAATTTAAAGTGACATATTATGCATTTTTGTGGCTTAAATTGACTTTTAAAAGACTTTAGACTTCATGTGAAAGCTATGCTATTAGCGCCATGCACTGGTTATGAAGCCAACGAGACTGAAGAGAAGGTCTGGTGATGGTTTAAGACCTTAAAAACACCAAAGTCCCGATTATACCCGTGACACAAACTGTCAACGGAAACGGAGTGATTTGTGAGCGCTCAGAGAAGACAACCTTGTAAACAGGAGGAAATAAGCGTGACACTAAATACAACTCCAGGTAACATTGTTAAAAGCTCAAAAAAGTCAATTTTGCATAACATGTGTCCTTTAAATAATGAATATCAGACGAGCAGTTCAATCTATATCCAGAATAATATTTTGAATTCATGTCATTTGAACCACCTTTTTTTGCAGTGTAGTGAACATAAAGTGAAAAAGGGTCATACACATAATAAAAAGACAACAAAACTAGGACAGTGGATAGAAACAAGAAGTAAGGTAGAGTAGAAGTCCATAAACAGTTTACAGCGGACTGGAAGAGTAAGAAAAAGCCTTTTGGCTGCGATATCCAGTGGAAGAAGATACAGATTGTGGCGAGGAGCAGAGCGGAGACACAGGCCATGCAAGCAGAGCTCCTCTTGATCCAGAGTAACAGCACTGGCAGCAAAGAGGAGAGGACTTTCCCCAAACATGTGATTAGAAACTGACACATAGATTGAATTGACGTTGGATTGTACACAGATGCAGGCTGAAGAGCGTATGGCACATAGACAACATACAAAAACATTTACAATGCTAAATAACAATGGTTGGCTAATAACTTGAAAGGACTTGCTTCAGTCTTAAAAACAATGGTTTCGCAAAAGCTTTTTATAGAGTTGGACGGAACCCAATTTTGGCACGCTAACGGGTTGAAATTCCGCAACAGACAAACAAACAATAAATTAATCAGATAAAATGCAGAAATATAGTTGTTGCAGGCCTACTATTTGGTGTAGTATGGCCTCTATGATTTGAAAAGGCACAAAACATGATCATGTATTGCAATTTTAGCTGTACAGGACAGTAAGGCTAGGCTATAGTCAAGTATATGAAGCTATAAACATGCAGAGGCTGTTTAACTCCAGGCAAAATCACAGTA